>NW_027414462.1:0-98612 GCF_964106895.1 Numenius arquata
AGTAGTGTTCTGTAGGGGCCCGTAGGATTCCTTCCATAGGGGCTGGCAGTGTTCCGTAGGGGCCTGTAGGGTTGTGTAAGTGCCCGCAGGAGTCTGTAGGAATCCGTGGGATTGTGTAAGGTTCTGGAGGGTTCTGCAGGGTTCCCTAGGGGCCCGTAGAGTTCCGTAGTGGCTGGTAAAGTTCCGTAGGGCCCTGTACCGTTCCGTAACTGCCTGCAAGGGTCTTTAGGCTTCCGTAGGGGCTGGTAGGGTTCCATAAAGTTCCGTGGGTTCCTGCAGCGTTCTGCAAGTGCCCGGAAGGGCCTGTAGGGGCCCACAGTGTTTCTGTCAGGTTCCGTAGAATTCCGTAGGGGCCATAGGTTTCCGTAGTGGCTGGTAGTATTCCGTAGGGGTCTGTAGGGTTCCGTAGGCGCCTGCAGTGTTCTGTAGGAGCCCATAGGGTTTTCGTGAGGTTCCGTTGTGTTGCTAAGGGTCTTGTAGAGTGCTGTCGGGTCCTGGAGTATTCTGTAGGGTTCCAGAGGGGCTCGTAGGGTTCCAGAAAGGCTCGTAGGGTTCCGTCGAAATCTGTAGGGTTCCCTAGGGGCCCATAGAGTCCCGTAGATTTCTGTAGGGACCTGTAGGGTTGTGTAAGTGCCCGCAGGGGGTGGTAGGAGCTTGTAGGGTGCCATATATTTCCGGAGGGTTGTGTAGGGTTCCGTAGGGGCCGCTGGTGTTCCCTAGGGGCCTGTAGAGTCTCGTACGGTTCCGTAGAGGCCTGTGGTGTTCCCTAGGGGCCTGTAGAGTCTCATACATTTCCGTAGGGGCCTGTAGGTTTCCATAAGCGCCCGCAGAGGTCTGAAGGGGCCCGTACTGTTCCGTAAGGATCCATAGGGCTCCGTAGAGCTTCGTAGGTTCCCTAGAGGCCTGTAGAGTACCGCAGGAGCCAGTAGTGTTCTGTAGGGGCCCGTAGGGTTCCTTCCATAGGGGCTGGCAGTGTTCCGTAGGGGCCTCTAGGGTTGAGTAAGTGCCCGCAGACGTCTGTAGGAATCCGTGGGATTCTGTAAGGTTCTGGAGGGTTCTGCAGGGTTCCCTAGGGGCCCGTAGAGTTCCGTAGTGGCTGGTAAAGTTCCGTAGGGTCCTGTGGGGTTCTGTATGGACCTGTAGGTTTCCGTAGGGGCCTGCAGGGTTCTGTAAGTGCCCGCAGGTGTCTGTAGGGTTCCGTAGGGGTCTGTAGGGTTCCGTAGGCACCTGCAGTGTTCTGTAGGAGTCCATAGGGTTTTAGTGAGGTTCCGTTGTGTTGCTAAGGGTCTTATAGATTGCTGTCGGGTCCTGGAGTATTCTGTAGGGTTCCAGAGGGGCTCGTAGGTTTCCGTCAAAATCTGTAGGCTTCCCTAGGGGCCCGTAGATTCCCGTAGATTTCCGTAGGGGCCTGTAGGGTTGTGTAAGTGCCCGCAGGGGTTGGTAGGAGCTTGTAGGGTGCCATAAGTTTCCAGAGGGTTGTGTAGGGTTCCATAGGGGCCTGTGGTGTTCCCTAGGGGCCTGTAGAGTCTCGTATGGTTCCGTAGGGGCCTGTGGTATTCCCTAAGGGCCTGTAGAGTCTCGTACAGTTCCGTAGGGTCCTGTAGGTTTCCATAAGCACCCGCAGAGGTCTGAAGGGGCCCGTACTGTTCCGTAAGGATCCATAGGGTTCCGTAGAGCTTCGTAGGTTCCCTAGAGGCCTGTAGAGTACCGCAGGAGCCAGTAGTGTTCTGTAGGGGCCCGTAGGATTCCTTCCATAGGGGCTGGCAGTGTTCCGTAGGGGCCTCTAGGGTTGAGTAAGTGCCCGCAGGAGTCTGTAGGAGTCTGTGGGATTGTGTAAGGTTCTGGAGGGTTCTGCAGGGTTCCGTAGGGGCCCGTAGAGTTCCGTAGTGGCTGGTAAAGTTCCCTAGGGCCCTGTACCGTTCCGTAACTGCCTGCAAGGGTCTTTAGGCTTCCGTAGGGGCTGGTAGGGTTCCATAAAGTTCCGTGGGTTCCTGCAGAGTTCTGCAAGTGCCCGCAAGGGCCTGTAGGGGCCCACAGTGTTTCTGTCAGGTTCCGTAGAGTTCCGTAGGGGCCATAGGTTTCCGTAGTGGCTGGTAGTATTCCGTAGGGGTCTGTAGGGTTCCGTAGGCGCCTGCAGTGTTCTGTAGGAGCCCATAGGGTTTTAGTGAGGTTCCGTTGTGTTGCTAAGGGTCTTGTAGAGTGCTGTCGGGTCCTGGAGTATTCTGTAGGGTTCCAGAGGGGCTTGTAGGGTTCCGTCGAAATCTGTAGGGTTCCCTAGGGGCCCATAGAGTCCCGTAGATTTCCGTAGGGGCCTGTAGGGTTGTGTAAGTGCCCGCAGGGGTTGGTAGGAGCTTGTAGGGTTCCATAAGTTTCCAGAGGGTTGTGTAGGGTTCCGTAGGGGCCTGTGGTGTTCCCTAGGGGCCTGTAGAGTCTCGTATGGTTCCGTAGGGGCCTGTGGTATTCCCTAAGGGCCTGTAGAGTCTCGTACAGTTCCGTAGGGTCCTGTAGGTTTCCATAAGCACCCGCAGAGGTCTGAATGGGCCCGTACTGTTCCGTAAGGATCCACAGGGTTCCGTAGAGCTTCGTAGGTTCCCTAGAGGCCTGTAGAGTACCGCAGGAGCCAGTAGTGTTCTGTAGGGGCCCGTAGGATTCCTTCCATAGGGGCTGGCAGTGTTCCGTAGGGGCCTGTAGGGTTGTGTAAGTGCCCGCAGGAGTCTGTAGGAATCCGTGGGATTGTGTAAGGTTCTGGAGGGTTCTGCAGGGTTCCGTAGGGGCCCGTAGAGTTCCGTAGTGGCTGGTAAAGTTCCGTAGGGCCCTGTACCGTTCCGTAACTGCCTGCAAGGGTCTTTAGGCTTCCGTAGGTGCTGGTAGGGTTCCATAAAGTTCCGTGGGTTCCTGCAGAGTTCTGCAAGTGCCCGCAAGGGCCTGTAGGGGCCCACAGTGTTTCTGTCAGGTTCCGTAGAGTTCCGTAGGGGCCATAGGTTTCCATAGTGGCTGGTAGTATTCCGTAGGGGTCTGTAGGGTTCCGTAGGCACCTGCAGTGTTCTGTAGGAGCCCATAGGGTTTTAGTGAGGTTCCGTTGTGTTGCTAAGGGTCTTGTAGAGTGCTGTCGGGTCCTGGAGTATTCTGTAGGGTTCCAGAGGGGCTTGTAGGGTTCCGTCAAAATCTGTAGGGTTCCCTAGGGGCCCGTAGAGTCCCGTAGATTTCCGTAGGGGCCTGTAGGGTTGTGTAGGTGCCCGCAGGGGTTGGTAGGAGCTTGTAGGGTTCCATAAGTTTCCAGAGGGTTGTGTAGGGTTCCGTAGGGGCCTGTGGTGTTCCCTAGGGGCCTGTAGAGTCTCGTACAGTTCCGTAGGGTCCTGTAGGTTTCCATAAGCGCCCGCAGAGGTCTGAAGGGGCCCGTACTGTTCCGTAAGGATCCATAGGGCTCCGTAGAACTTCGTAGGTTCCCTAGAGGCCTGTAGAGTACCGCAGGAGCTAGTAGTGTTCTGTAGGGCCCCGTAGGGTTCCTTCCATAGGGGCTGGCAGTGTTCCGTAGGGGCCTCTAGGGTTGAGTAAGTACCCGCAGGAGTCTGTAGGAATCCGTGGGATTGTGTAAGGTTCTGGAGGGTTCTGCAGGGTTCCCTAGGGGCCCGTAGAGTTCCGTAGTGGCTGGTAAAGTTCCGTAGGGCCCTGTACCGTTCCGTAACTGCCTGCAAGGGTCTTTAGGCTTCCGTAGGGGCTGGTAGGGTTCCATAAAGTTCCGTGGTTTCCTGCAGAGTTCTGCAAGTGCCCGCAAGGGCCTGTAGGGGCCCACAGTGTTTCTGTCAGGTTCCGTAGAGTTCCGTAGGGGCCATAGGTTTCCGTAGTGGCTGGTAGTATTCCGTAGGGGTCTGTAGGGTTCCGTAGGCGCCTGCAGTGTTCTGTAGGAGCCCATAGGGTTTTAGTGAGGTTCCGTTGTGTTGCTAAGGGTCTTGTAGAGTGCTGTCGGGTCCTGGAGTATTCTGTAGGGTTCCAGAGGGGCTTGTAGGGTTCCGTCAAAATCTGTAGGCTTCCCTAGGGGCCCGTGGAGTCCCGTAGATTTCCGTAGGGGCCTGTAGGGTTGTGTAAGTGCCCGCAGGGGTTGGTAGGAGCTTGTAGGGTGCCATAAGTTTCCAGAGGGTTGTGTAGGGTTCCGTAGGGGCCGGTGGTGTTCCCTAGGGGCCTGTAGAGTCTCGTACAGTTCCGTAGGGTCCTGTAGGTTTCCATAAGTGCCCGCAGAGGTTTGAAGGGGCCCGTACTGTTCCGTAAGGATCCATAGGGTTCCGTAGAGCTTCGTAGGTTCCCTAGAGGCCTGTAGAGTACCGCAGGAGCCAGTAGTGTTCTGTAGGGGCCCGTAGGATTCCTTCCATAGGGGCTGGTAGTGTTCCGTAGGGGCCTCTAGGGTTGAGTAAGTGCCCGCAGGAGTCTGTAGGAGTCTGTGGGATTGTGTAAGGTTCTGGAGGGTTCTGCAGGGTTCCGTAGGGGCCCGTAGAGTTCCGTAGTGGCTGGTAAAGTTCTGTAGGGCCCTGTACCATTCCGTAACTGCCTGCAAGGGTCTTTAGGCTTCTGTAGGGGCTGGTAGGGTTCCATAAAGTTCCGTGGGTTCCTGCAGAGTTCTGCAAGTGCCCGCAAGGGCCTGTAGGGGCCCACAGTGTTTCTGTCAGGTTCCGTAGAGTTCCGTAGGGGCCATAGGTTTCCGTAGTGGCTGGTAGTATTCCGTAGGGGTCTGTAGGGTTCCGTAGGCGCCTGCAGTGTTCTGTAGGAGCCCATAGGGTTTTAGTGAGGTTCCGTTGTGTTGCTAAGGGTCTTGTAGAGTGCTGTCGGGTCCTGGAGTATTCTGTAGGGTTCCAGAGGGGCTCGTAGGGTTCCGTCGAAATCTGTAGGGTTCCCTAGGGGCCCATAGAGTCCCGTAGATTTCCGTAGGGGCCTGTAGGGTTGTGTAAGTGCCCGCAGGGGTTGGTAGGAGCTTGTAGGGTGCCATATGTTTCCGGAGGGTTGTGTAGGGTTCCGTAGGGGCCTGTGGTGTTCCCTAGGGGCCTGTAGAGTCTCGTATGGTTCGGTAGGGGCCTGTGGTGTTCCCTAGGGGCCTGTAGAGTCTCGTACAGTTCCGTAGGGTCCTGTAGGTTTCCATAAGTGCCCGCAGAGGTTTGAAGGGGCCCGTACTGTTCCGTAAGGATCCATAGGGTTCCGTAGAGCTTCGTAGGTTCCCTAGAGGCCTGTAGAGTACCGCAGGAGCCAGTAGTGTTCTGTAGGGGCCCGTAGGATTCCTTCCATAGGGGCTGGCAGTGTTCCGTAGGGGCCTGTAGGGTTGTGTAAGTGCCCGCAGGAGTCTGTAGGAATCCGTGGGATTGTGTAAGGTTCTGGAGGGTTCTGCAGGGTTCCCTAGGGGCCCGTAGAGTTCCGTAGTGGCTGGTAAAGTTCCGTAGGGCCCTGTACCGTTCCGTAACTGCCTGCAAGGGTCTTTAGGCTTCCGTAGGGGCTGGTAGGGTTCCATAAAGTTCCGTGGGTTCCTGCAGCGTTCTGCAAGTGCCCGGAAGGGCCTGTAGGGGCCCACAGTGTTTCTGTCAGGTTCCGTAGAATTCCGTAGGGGCCATAGGTTTCCGTAGTGGCTGGTAGTATTCCGTAGGGGTCTGTAGGGTTCCGTAGGCGCCTGCAGTGTTCTGTAGGAGCCCATAGGGTTTTCGTGAGGTTCCGTTGTGTTGCTAAGGGTCTTGTAGAGTGCTGTCGGGTCCTGGAGTATTCTGTAGGGTTCCAGAGGGGCTCGTAGGGTTCCAGAAAGGCTCGTAGGGTTCCGTCGAAATCTGTAGGGTTCCCTAGGGGCCCATAGAGTCCCGTAGATTTCTGTAGGGACCTGTAGGGTTGTGTAAGTGCCCGCAGGGGGTGGTAGGAGCTTGTAGGGTGCCATATATTTCCGGAGGGTTGTGTAGGGTTCCGTAGGGGCCGCTGGTGTTCCCTAGGGGCCTGTAGAGTCTCGTACGGTTCCGTAGAGGCCTGTGGTGTTCCCTAGGGGCCTGTAGAGTCTCATACATTTCCGTAGGGGCCTGTAGGTTTCCATAAGCGCCCGCAGAGGTCTGAAGGGGCCCGTACTGTTCCGTAAGGATCCATAGGGCTCCGTAGAGCTTCGTAGGTTCCCTAGAGGCCTGTAGAGTACCGCAGGAGCCAGTAGTGTTCTGTAGGGGCCCGTAGGGTTCCTTCCATAGGGGCTGGCAGTGTTCCGTAGGGGCCTCTAGGGTTGAGTAAGTGCCCGCAGACGTCTGTAGGAATCCGTGGGATTCTGTAAGGTTCTGGAGGGTTCTGCAGGGTTCCCTAGGGGCCCGTAGAGTTCCGTAGTGGCTGGTAAAGTTCCGTAGGGTCCTGTGGGGTTCTGTATGGACCTGTAGGTTTCCGTAGGGGCCTGCAGGGTTCTGTAAGTGCCCGCAGGTGTCTGTAGGGTTCCGTAGGGGTCTGTAGGGTTCCGTAGGCACCTGCAGTGTTCTGTAGGAGTCCATAGGGTTTTAGTGAGGTTCCGTTGTGTTGCTAAGGGTCTTATAGATTGCTGTCGGGTCCTGGAGTATTCTGTAGGGTTCCAGAGGGGCTCGTAGGTTTCCGTCAAAATCTGTAGGCTTCCCTAGGGGCCCGTAGATTCCCGTAGATTTCCGTAGGGGCCTGTAGGGTTGTGTAAGTGCCCGCAGGGGTTGGTAGGAGCTTGTAGGGTGCCATAAGTTTCCAGAGGGTTGTGTAGGGTTCCATAGGGGCCTGTGGTGTTCCCTAGGGGCCTGTAGAGTCTCGTATGGTTCCGTAGGGGCCTGTGGTATTCCCTAAGGGCCTGTAGAGTCTCGTACAGTTCCGTAGGGTCCTGTAGGTTTCCATAAGCACCCGCAGAGGTCTGAAGGGGCCCGTACTGTTCCGTAAGGATCCATAGGGTTCCGTAGAGCTTCGTAGGTTCCCTAGAGGCCTGTAGAGTACCGCAGGAGCCAGTAGTGTTCTGTAGGGGCCCGTAGGATTCCTTCCATAGGGGCTGGCAGTGTTCCGTAGGGGCCTCTAGGGTTGAGTAAGTGCCCGCAGGAGTCTGTAGGAGTCTGTGGGATTGTGTAAGGTTCTGGAGGGTTCTGCAGGGTTCCGTAGGGGCCCGTAGAGTTCCGTAGTGGCTGGTAAAGTTCCCTAGGGCCCTGTACCGTTCCGTAACTGCCTGCAAGGGTCTTTAGGCTTCCGTAGGGGCTGGTAGGGTTCCATAAAGTTCCGTGGGTTCCTGCAGAGTTCTGCAAGTGCCCGCAAGGGCCTGTAGGGGCCCACAGTGTTTCTGTCAGGTTCCGTAGAGTTCCGTAGGGGCCATAGGTTTCCGTAGTGGCTGGTAGTATTCCGTAGGGGTCTGTAGGGTTCCGTAGGCGCCTGCAGTGTTCTGTAGGAGCCCATAGGGTTTTAGTGAGGTTCCGTTGTGTTGCTAAGGGTCTTGTAGAGTGCTGTCGGGTCCTGGAGTATTCTGTAGGGTTCCAGAGGGGCTTGTAGGGTTCCGTCAAAATCTGTAGGGTTCCCTAGGGGCCCATAGAGTCCCGTAGATTTCCGTAGGGGCCTGTAGGGTTGTGTAAGTGCCCGCAGGGGTTGGTAGGAGCTTGTAGGGTTCCATAAGTTTCCAGAGGGTTGTGTAGGGTTCCGTAGGGGCCTGTGGTGTTCCCTAGGGGCCTGTAGAGTCTCGTATGGTTCCGTAGGGGCCTGTGGTATTCCCTAAGGGCCTGTAGAGTCTCGTACAGTTCCGTAGGGTCCTGTAGGTTTCCATAAGCACCCGCAGAGGTCTGAATGGGCCCGTACTGTTCCGTAAGGATCCACAGGGTTCCGTAGAGCTTCGTAGGTTCCCTAGAGGCCTGTAGAGTACCGCAGGAGCCAGTAGTGTTCTGTAGGGGCCCGTAGGATTCCTTCCATAGGGGCTGGCAGTGTTCCGTAGGGGCCTGTAGGGTTGTGTAAGTGCCCGCAGGAGTCTGTAGGAATCCGTGGGATTGTGTAAGGTTCTGGAGGGTTCTGCAGGGTTCCGTAGGGGCCCGTAGAGTTCCGTAGTGGCTGGTAAAGTTCCGTAGGGCCCTGTACCGTTCCGTAACTGCCTGCAAGGGTCTTTAGGCTTCCGTAGGTGCTGGTAGGGTTCCATAAAGTTCCGTGGGTTCCTGCAGAGTTCTGCAAGTGCCCGCAAGGGCCTGTAGGGGCCCACAGTGTTTCTGTCAGGTTCCGTAGAGTTCCGTAGGGGCCATAGGTTTCCATAGTGGCTGGTAGTATTCCGTAGGGGTCTGTAGGGTTCCGTAGGCACCTGCAGTGTTCTGTAGGAGCCCATAGGGTTTTAGTGAGGTTCCGTTGTGTTGCTAAGGGTCTTGTAGAGTGCTGTCGGGTCCTGGAGTATTCTGTAGGGTTCCAGAGGGGCTTGTAGGGTTCCGTCAAAATCTGTAGGGTTCCCTAGGGGCCCGTAGAGTCCCGTAGATTTCCGTAGGGGCCTGTAGGGTTGTGTAGGTGCCCGCAGGGGTTGGTAGGAGCTTGTAGGGTTCCATAAGTTTCCAGAGGGTTGTGTAGGGTTCCGTAGGGGCCTGTGGTGTTCCCTAGGGGCCTGTAGAGTCTCGTACAGTTCCGTAGGGTCCTGTAGGTTTCCATAAGCGCCCGCAGAGGTCTGAAGGGGCCCGTACTGTTCCGTAAGGATCCATAGGGCTCCGTAGAACTTCGTAGGTTCCCTAGAGGCCTGTAGAGTACCGCAGGAGCTAGTAGTGTTCTGTAGGGCCCCGTAGGGTTCCTTCCATAGGGGCTGGCAGTGTTCCGTAGGGGCCTCTAGGGTTGAGTAAGTACCCGCAGGAGTCTGTAGGAATCCGTGGGATTGTGTAAGGTTCTGGAGGGTTCTGCAGGGTTCCCTAGGGGCCCGTAGAGTTCCGTAGTGGCTGGTAAAGTTCCGTAGGGCCCTGTACCGTTCCGTAACTGCCTGCAAGGGTCTTTAGGCTTCCGTAGGGGCTGGTAGGGTTCCATAAAGTTCCGTGGTTTCCTGCAGAGTTCTGCAAGTGCCCGCAAGGGCCTGTAGGGGCCCACAGTGTTTCTGTCAGGTTCCGTAGAGTTCCGTAGGGGCCATAGGTTTCCGTAGTGGCTGGTAGTATTCCGTAGGGGTCTGTAGGGTTCCGTAGGCGCCTGCAGTGTTCTGTAGGAGCCCATAGGGTTTTAGTGAGGTTCCGTTGTGTTGCTAAGGGTCTTGTAGAGTGCTGTCGGGTCCTGGAGTATTCTGTAGGGTTCCAGAGGGGCTTGTAGGGTTCCGTCAAAATCTGTAGGCTTCCCTAGGGGCCCGTGGAGTCCCGTAGATTTCCGTAGGGGCCTGTAGGGTTGTGTAAGTGCCCGCAGGGGTTGGTAGGAGCTTGTAGGGTGCCATAAGTTTCCAGAGGGTTGTGTAGGGTTCCGTAGGGGCCGGTGGTGTTCCCTAGGGGCCTGTAGAGTCTCGTACAGTTCCGTAGGGTCCTGTAGGTTTCCATAAGTGCCCGCAGAGGTTTGAAGGGGCCCGTACTGTTCCGTAAGGATCCATAGGGTTCCGTAGAGCTTCGTAGGTTCCCTAGAGGCCTGTAGAGTACCGCAGGAGCCAGTAGTGTTCTGTAGGGGCCCGTAGGATTCCTTCCATAGGGGCTGGTAGTGTTCCGTAAGGGCCTGTAGGGTTGTGTAAGTGCCCGCAGGAGTCTGTAGGAGTCTGTGGGATTCTGTAAGGTTCTGGAGGGTTCTGCAGGGTTCCGTAGGGGCCCGTAGAGTTCCGTAGTGGCTGGTAAAGTTCTGTAGGGCCCTGTACCATTCCGTAACTGCCTGCAAGGGTCTTTAGGCTTCTGTAGGGGCTGGTAGGGTTCCATAAAGTTCCGTGGTTTCCTGCAGAGTTCTGCAAGTGCCCGCAAGGGCCTGTAGGGGCCCACAGTGTTTCTGTCAGGTTCCGTAGAGTTCCGTAGGGGCCATAGGTTTCCGTAGTGGCTGGTAGTATTCCGTAGGGGTCTGTAGGGTTCCGTAGGCACCTGCAGTGTTCTGTAGGAGCCCATAGGGTTTTAGTGAGGTTCCGTTGTGTTGCTAAGGGTCTTGTAGAGTGCTGTCGGGTCCTGGAGTATTCTGTAGGGTTCCAGAGGGGCTCGTAGGGTTCCGTCGAAATCTGTAGGGTTCCCTAGGGGCCCATAGAGTCCCGTAGATTTCCGTAGGGGCCTGTAGGGTTGTGTAAGTGCCCGCAGGGGTTGGTAGGAGCTTGTAGGGTGCCATATGTTTCCGGAGGGTTGTGTAGGGTTCCGTAGGGGCCGCTGGTGTTCCCTAGGGGCCTGTAGAGTCTCGTATGGTTCCGTAGGGGCTTGTGGTATTCCCTAAGGGCCTGTAGAGTCTCGTACAGTTCCGTAGGGTCCTGTAGGTTTCCATAAGCACCCGCAGAGGTCTGAAGGGTCCCGTACTGTTCCGTAAGGATCCATAGGGCTCCGTAGAGCTTCGTAGGTTCCCTAGAGGCCTGTAGAGTACCGCAGGAGCCAGTAGTGTTCTGTAGGGGCCCGTAGGGTTCCTTCCATAGGGGCTGGCAGTGTTCCGTAGGGGCCTCTAGGGTTGAGTAAGTGCCCGCAGGAGTCTGTAGGAGTCTGTGGGATTGTGTAAGGTTCTGGAGGGTTCTGCAGGGTTCCGTAGGGGCCCGTAGAGTTCCGTAGTGGCTGGTAAAGTTCCGTAGGGCCCTGTACCGTTCCGTAACTGCCTGCAAGGGTCTTTAGGCTTCCGTAGGGGCTGGTAGGGTTCCATAAAGTTCCGTGGTTTCCTGCAGAGTTCTGCAAGTGCCCGCAAGGGCCTGTAGGGGCCCACACTGTTTCTGTCAGGTTCCGTAGAGTTCCGTAGGGGCCATAGGTTTCCGTAGTGGCTGGTAGTATTCCGTAGGGGTCTGTAGGGATCCGTATGCGCCTGCAGTGTTCTGTAGGAGCCCATAGGGTTTTAGTGAGGTTCCGTTGTGTTGCTAAGGGTCTTGTAGAGTGCTGTCGGGTCCTGGAGTATTCTGTAGGGTTCCAGAGGGGCTTGTAGGGTTCCGTCAAAATCTGTAGGCTTCCCTAGGGGCCCGTGGAGTCCCGTAGATTTCCGTAGGGGCCTGTAGGGTTGTGTAAGTGCCCGCAGGGGTTGGTAGGAGCTTGTAGGGTGCCATAAGTTTCCAGAGGGTTGTGTAGGGTTCCGTAGGGGCCTGTGGTGTTCCCTAGGGGCCTGTAGAGTCTCGTACAGTTCCGTAGGGTCCTGTAGGTTTCCATAAGCGCCCGCAGAGGTCTGAAGGGGCCCGTACTGTTCCGTAAGGATCCATAGGGTTCCGTAGAGCTTCGTAGGTTCCCTAGAGGCCTGTAGAGTACCGCAGGAGCCAGTAGTGTTCTGTAGGGGCCCGTAGGATTCCTTCCATAGGGGCTGGCAGTGTTCCGTAAGGGCCTGTAGGGTTGTGTAAGTGCCCGCAGGAGTCTGTAGGAGTCTGTGGGATTCTGTAAGGTTCTGGAGGGTTCTGCAGGGTTCCGTAGGGGCCCGTAGAGTTCCGTAGTGGCTGGTAAAGTTCCGTAGGGCCCTGTACCATTCCGTAACTGCCTGCAAGGGTCTTTAGGCTTCCGTAGGGGCTGGTAGGGTTCCATAAAGTTCCGTGGGTTCCTGCAGAGTTCTGCAAGTGCCCGCAAGGGCCTGTAGGGGCCCACAGTGTTTCTGTCAGGTTCCGTAGAGTTCCGTAGGGGCCATAGGTTTCCGTAGGGGCTGGTAGTATTCCGTAGGGGTCTGTAGGGTTCCGTAGGCGCCTGCAGTGTTCTGTAGGAGCCCATAGGGTTTTAGTGAGGTTCCGTTGTGTTGCTAAGGGTCTTGTAGAGTGCTGTCGGGTCCTGGAGTATTCTGTAGGGTTCCAGAGGGGCTCGTAGGGTTCCGTCGAAATCTGTAGGGTTCCCTAGGGGCCCATAGAGTCCCGTAGTTTTCCGTAGGGGCCTGTAGGGTTGTGTAAGTGCCCGCAGGGGTTGGTAGGAGCTTGTAGGGTGCCATAAGTTTCCAGAGGGTTGTGTAGGGTTCCGTAGGGGCCTGTGGTGTTCCCTAGGGGCCTGTAGAGTCTCGTATGGTTCCGTAGGGGCCTGTGGTATTCCCTAAGGGCCTGTAGAGTCTCGTACAGTTCCGTAGGGTCCTGTAGGTTTCCATAAGCACCCGCAGAGGTCTGAATGGGCCCGTACTGTTCCGTAAGGATCCATAGGGTTCCGTAGAGCTTCGTAGGTTCCCTAGAGGGCTGTAGAGTACCGCAGGAGCCAGTAGTGTTCTGTATGGGCCCATAGGATTCCTTCCATAGGGGCTGGCAGTGTTCCGTAGGGGCCTGTAGGGTTGTGTAAGTGCCCGCAGGAGTCTGTAGGAATCCGTGGGATTGTGTAAGGTTCTGGAGGGTTCTGCAGGGTTCCGTAGGGGCCCGTAGAGTTCCGTAGTGGCTGGTAAAGTTCTGTAGGGCCCTGTACCGTTCCGTAACTGCCTGCAAGGGTCTTTAGGCTTCCGTAGGGGCTGGTAGGGTTCCATAAAGTTCCGTGGGTTCCTGCAGAGTTCTGCAAGTGCCCGCAAGGGCCTGTAGGGGCCCACAGTGTTTCTGTCAGGTTCCGTAGAATTCCGTAGGGGCCATAGGTTTCCGTAGTGGCTGGTAGTATTCCGTAGGGGTCTGTAGGGTTCTGTAGGCGCCTGCAGTGTTCTGTAGGAGCCCATAGGGTTTTAGTGAGGTTCCGTTGTGTTGCTAAGGGTCTTGTAGAGTGCTGTCGGGTCCTGGAGTATTCTGTAGGGTTCCAGAGGGGCTTGTAGGGTTCCGTCGAAATCTGTAGGGTTCCCTAGGGGCCCATAGAGTCCCGTAGATTTCCGTAGGGGCCTGTAGGGTTGTGTAAGTGCCCGCAGGGGTTGGTAGGAGCTTGTAGGGTGCCATATGTTTCCGGAGGGTTGTGTAGGGTTCCGTAGGGGCCTGTGGTGTTCCCTAGGGGCCTGTAGAGTCTCGTATGGTTCCGTAGGGGCCTGTGGTGTTCCCTAGGGGCCTGTAGAGTCTCGTACAGTTCCGTAGGGTCCTGTAGGTTTCCATAAGTGCCCGCAGAGGTTTGAAGGGGCCCGTACTGTTCCGTAAGGATCCATAGGGTTCCGTAGAGCTTCGTAGGTTCCCTAGAGGCCTGTAGAGTACCGCAGGAGCCAGTAGTGTTCTGTAGGGGCCCGTAGGATTCCTTCCATAGGGGCTGGCAGTGTTCCGTAGGGGCCTGTAGGGTTGTGTAAGTGCCCGCAGGAGTCTGTAGGAATCCGTGGGATTGTGTAAGGTTCTGGAGAGTTCTGCAGGGTTCCCTAGGGGCCCGTAGAGTTCCGTAGTGGCTGGTAAAGTTCCGTAGGGCCCTGTACCGTTCCGTAACTGCCTGCAAGGGTCTTTAGGCTTCCGTAGGGGCTGGTAGGGTTCCATAAAGTTCCGTGGGTTCCTGCAGAGTTCTGCAAGTGCCCGGAAGGGCCTGTAGGGGCCCACAGTGTTTCTGTCAGGTTCCGTAGAATTCCGTAGGGGCCATAGGTTTCCGTAGTGGCTGGTAGTATTCCGTAGGGGTCTGTAGGGTTCCGTAGGTGCCTGCAGTGTTCTGTAGGAGCCCATAGGGTTTTCGTGAGGTTCCGTTGTGTTGCTAAGGGTCTTGTAGAGTGCTGTCGGGTCCTGGAGTATTCTGTAGGGTTCCAGAGGGGCTCGTAGGGTTCCAGAAAGGCTCGTAGGGTTCCGTCGAAATCTGTAGGGTTCCCTAGGGGCCCATAGAGTCCCGTAGATTTCCGTAGGGACCTGTAGGGTTGTGTAAGTGCCCGCAGGGGGTGGTAGGAGCTTGTAGGGTGCCATATATTTCCGGAGGGTTGTGTAGGGTTCCGTAGGGGCCGCTGGTGTTCCCTAGGGGCCTGTAGAGTCTCATACATTTCCGTAGGGGCCTGTAGGTTTCCATAAGCGCCCGCAGAGGTCTGAAGGGGCCCGTACTGTTCCGTAAGGATCCATAGGGCTCCGTAGAGCTTCGTAGGTTCCCTAGAGGCCTGTAGAGTACCGCAGGAGCCAGTAGTGTTCTGTAGGGGCCCGTAGGGTTCCTTCCATAGGGGCTGGCAGTGTTCCGTAGGGGCCTCTAGGGTTGAGTAAGTGCCCGCAGGAGTCTGTAGGAGTCTGTGGGATTGTGTAAGGTTCTGGAGGGTTCTGCAGGGTTCCGTAGGGGCCCGTAGAGTTCCGTAGTGGCTGGTAAAGTTCCCTAGGGCCCTGTACCGTTCCGTAACTGCCTGCAAGGGTCTTTAGGCTTCCGTAGGGGCTGGTAGGGTTCCATAAAGTTCCGTGGGTTCCTGCAGAGTTCTGCAAGTGCCCGCAAGGGCCTGTAGGGGCCCACAGTGTTTCTGTCAGGTTCCGTAGAGTTCCGTAGGGGCCATAGGTTTCCGTAGTGGCTGGTAGTATTCCGTAGGGGTCTGTAGGGTTCCGTAGGCGCCTGCAGTGTTCTGTAGGAGCCCATAGGGTTTTAGTGAGGTTCCGTTGTGTTGCTAAGGGTCTTGTAGAGTGCTGTCGGGTCCTGGAGTATTCTGTAGGGTTCCAGAGGGGCTTGTAGGGTTCCGTCGAAATCTGTAGGGTTCCCTAGGGGCCCATAGAGTCCCGTAGATTTCCGTAGGGGCCTGTAGGGTTGTGTAAGTGCCCGCAGGGGTTGGTAGGAGCTTGTAGGGTTCCATAAGTTTCCAGAGGGTTGTGTAGGGTTCCGTAGGGGCCTGTGGTGTTCCCTAGGGGCCTGTAGAGTCTCGTATGGTTCCGTAGGGGCCTGTGGTATTCCCTAAGGGACTGTAGAGTCTCGTACAGTTCCGTAGGGTCCTGTAGGTTTCCATAAGCACCCGCAGAGGTCTGAATGGGCCCGTACTGTTCCGTAAGGATCCACAGGGTTCCGTAGAGCTTCGTAGGTTCCCTAGAGGCCTGTAGAGTACCGCAGGAACCAGTAGTGTTCTGTAGGGGCCCGTAGGATTCCTTCCATAGGGGCTGGCAGTGTTCCGTAGGGGCCTGTAGGGTTGTGTAAGTGCCCGCAGGAGTCTGTAGGAATCCGTGGGATTGTGTAAGGTTCTGGAGGGTTCTGCAGGGTTCCGTAGGGGCCCGTAGAGTTCCGTAGTGGCTGGTAAAGTTCTGTAGGGCCTTGTACCGTTCCGTAACTGCCTGCAAGGGTCTTTAGGCTTCCGTAGGGGCTGGTAGGGTTCCATAAAGTTCCGTGGGTTCCTGCAGAGTTCTGCAAGTGCCCGCAAGGGCCTGTAGGGGCCCACAGTGTTTCTGTCAGGTTCCGTAGAATTCCGTAGGGGCCATAGGTTTCCGTAGTGGCTGGTAGTATTCCGTAGGGGTCTGTAGGGTTCCGTAGGCGCCTGCAGTGTTCTGTAGGAGCCCATAGGGTTTTAGTGAGGTTCCGTTGTGTTGCTAAGGGTCTTGTAGAGTGCTGTCGGGTCCTGGAGTATTCTGTAGGGTTCCAGAGGGGCTTGTAGGGTTCCGTCAAAATCTGTAGGCTTCCCTAGGGGCCCGTGGAGACCCGTAGATTTCCGTAGGGGCCTGTAGGGTTGTGTAAGTGCCCGCAGGGGTTGGTAGGAGCTTGTAGGGTGCCATAAGTTTCCAGAGGGTTGTGTAGGGTTCCGTAGGGGCCGGTGGTGTTCCCTAGGGGCCTGTAGAGTCTCGTACAGTTCCGTAGGGTCCTGTAGGTTTCCATAAGCGCCCGCAGAGGTTTGAAGGGGCCCGTACTGTTCCGTAAGGATCCATAGGGTTCCGTAGAGCTTCGTAGGTTCCCTAGAGGCCTGTAGAGTACCGCAGGAGCCAGTAGTGTTCTGTAGGGGCCCGTAGGATTCCTTCCATAGGGGCTGGCAGTGTTCCGTAGGGGCCTGTAGGGTTGTGTAAGTCCCCGCAGGAGTCTGTAGGAATCCGTGGGATTGTGTAAGGTTCTGGAGGGTTCTGCAGGGTTCCCTAGGGGCCCGTAGAGTTCCGTAGTGGCTGGTAAAGTTCCGTAGGGCCCTGTACCGTTCCGTAACTGCCTGCAAGGGTCTTTAGGCTTCCGTAGGGGCTGGTAGGGTTCCATAAAGTTCCGTGGGTTCCTGCAGAGTTCTGCAAGTGCCCGCAAGGGCCTGTAGGGGCCCACAGTGTTTCTGTCAGGTTCCGTAGAGTTCCGTAGGGGCCATAGGTTTCCGTAGTGGCTGGTAGTATTCCGTAGGGGTCTGTAGGGTTCCGTAGGCGCCTGCAGTGTTCTGTAGGAGCCCACAGGGTTTTAGTGAGGTTCCGTTGTGTTGCTAAGGGTCTTGTAGAGTGCTGTCGGGTCCTGGAGTATTCTGTAGGGTTCTAGAGGGGCTTGTAGGGTTCCGTCAAAATCTGTAGTCTTCCCTAGGGGCCCGTAGAGTCCCGCAGATTTCCGTAGGGGCCTGTAGGGTTGTGTAAATGCCCGCAGGGGTTGGTAGGAGCTTGTAGGGTGCCATATGTTTCCGGAGGGTTGTTTAGGGTTCCGTAGGGGCCGGTGGTGTTCCCTAGGGGCCTGTAGAGTCTCATACAGTTCCGTAGGGGCCTGTAGGTTTCCATAAGCGCCCGCAGAGGTCTGAAGGGGCCCGTACTGTTCCGTAAGGATCCATAGGGCTCCGTAGAGCTTCGTAGGTTCCCTAGAGGCCTGTAGAGTACCGCAGGAGCCAGTAGTGTTCTGTAGGGGCCCGTAGGGTTCCTTCCATAGGGGCTGGCAGTGTTCCGTAGGGGCCTGTAGGGTTGAGTAAGTGCCCGCAGACGTCTGTAGGAATCCGTGGGATTGTGTAAGGTTCTGGAGGGTTCTGCAGGGTTCCGTAGGGGCCCGTAGAGTTCCGTAGTGGCTGGTAAAGTTCCGTAGGGCCCTGTACCGTTCCGTAACTGCCTGCAAGGGTCTTTAGGCTTCTGTAGGGGCTGGTAGGGTTCCATAAAGTTCCGTGGGTTCCTGCAGAGTTCTGCAAGTGCCTGCAAGGGCCTGTAGGGGCCCACAGTGTTTCTGTCAGGTTCCGTAGAGTTCCATAGGGGCCATAGGTTTCCGTAGTGGCTGGTAGTATTCCGTAGGGGTCTGTAGGGATCCGTAGGCGCCTGCAGTGTTCTGTAGGAGCCCATAGGGTTTTAGTGAGGTTCGGTTGTGTTGCTAAGGGTCTTGTAGAGTGCTGTCGGGTCCTGGAGTATTCTGTAGGGTTCCAGAGGGGCTTGTAGGGTTCCGTCAAAATCTGTAGGCTTCCCTAGGGGCCCGTAGAGTCCCGCAGATTTCCGTAGGGGCCTGTAGGGTTGTGTAAGTGCCCGCAGGGGTTGGTAGGAGCTTGTAGGGTGCCATATGTTTCCGGAGGGTTGTGTAGGGTTCCGTAGGGGCCTGTGGTGTTCCCTAGGGGCCTGTAGAGTCTCGTACAGTTCCGTAGGGTCCTGTAGGTTTCCATAAGCACTCGCAGAGGTTTGAAGGGGCCCGTACTGTTCCGTAAGGATCCATAGGGTTCCGTAGAGCTTCGTAGGTTCCCTAGAGGCCTGTAGAGTACCGCAGGAGCCAGTAGTGTTCTGTAGGGGCCCGTAGGATTCCTTCCATAGGGGCTGGTAGTGTTCCGTAAGGGCCTGTAGGGTTGAGTAAGTGCCCGCAGGAGTCTGTAGGAGTCTGTGGGATTCTGTAAGGTTCTGGAGGGTTCTGCAGGGTTCCGTAGGGGCCCGTAGAGTTCCGTAGTGGCTGGTAAAGTTCCGTAGGGCCCTGTACCGTTCCGTAACTGCCTGCAAGGGTCTTTAGGCTTCCGTAGGGGCTGGTAGGGTTCCATAAAGTTCCGTGGGTTCCTGCAGAGTTCTGCAAGTGCCCGCAAGGGCCTGTAGGGGCCCACAGTGTTTCTGTCAGGTTCCGTAGAGTTCCGTAGGGGCCATAGGTTTCCGTAGTGGCTGGTAGTATTCCGTAGGGGTCTGTAGGGATCCGTAGGCGCCTGCAGTGTTCTGTAGGAGCCCATAGGGTTTTAGTGAGGTTCGGTTGTGTTGCTAAGGGTCTTGTAGAGTGCTGTCGGGTCCTGGAGTATTCTGTAGGGTTCCAGAGGGGCTTGTAGGGTTCCGTCAAAATCTGTAGGCTTCCCTAGGGGCCCGTGGAGTCCCGCAGATTTCCGTAGGGGCCTGTAGGGTTGTGTAAGTGCCCGCAGGGGTTGGTAGGAGCTTGTAGGGTGCCATAAGTTTCCAGAGGGTTGTGTAGGGTTCCGTAGGGGCCTGTGGTGTTCCCTAGGGGCCTGTAGAGTCTCGTACAGTTCCGTAGGGTCCTGTAGGTTTCCATAAGCACCCGCAGAGGTCTGAAGGGGCCCGTACTGTTCCGTAAGTATCCATAGGGCTCCGTAGAGCTTCGTAGGTTCCCTAGAGGCCTGTAGAGTACCGCAGGAGCCAGTAGTGTTCTGTAGGGGCCCGTAGGGTTCCTTCCATAGGGGCTGGCAGTGTTCCGTAGGGGCCTCTAGGGTTGAGTAAGTGCCCGCAGGAGTCTTTAGGAATCCGTGGGATTGTGTAAGATTCTGGAGGGTTCTGCAGGGTTCCGTAGGGGCCCGTAGAGTTCCGTAGTGGCTGGTAAAGTTCTGTAGGGCCCTGTACCGTTCCGTAACTGCCTGCAAGGGTCTTTAGGCTTCCGTAGGGGCTGGTAGGGTTCCATAAAGTTCCGTGGGTTCCTGCAGAGTTCTGCAAGTGCCCGCAAGGGCCTGTAGGGGCCCACAGTGTTTCTGTCAGGTTCCGTAGAGTTCCGTAGGGGCCATAGGTTTCCGTAACGGCTGGTAGTATTCTGTAGGGGTCTGTAGGGTTCCGTAGGCGCCTGCAGTGTTCTGTTGGAGCCCATAGGGTTTTAGTGAGGTTCCGTTGTGTTGCTAAGGGTCTTGTAGAGTGCTGTCGGGTCCTGGAGTATTCTGTAGGGTTCCAGAGGGGCTTGTAGGGTTCCGTCAAAATCTGTAGGCTTCCCTAGGGGCCCGTGGAGTCCCGTAGATTTCCGTAGGGGCCTGTAGGGTTGTGTAAGTGCCCGCAGGGGTTGGTAGGAGCTTGTAGGGTGCCATAAGTTTCCAGAGGGTTGTGTAGGGTTCCGTAGGGGCCTGTGGTGTTCCCTAGGGGCCTGTAGAGTCTCGTACAGTTCCGTAGGGTCCTGTAGGTTTCCATAAGCGCCCGCAGAGGTTTGAAGGGGCCCGTACTGTTCCGTAAGGATCCATAGGGTTCCGTAGAGCTTCGTAGGTTCCCTAGAGGCCTGTAGAGTACCGCAGGAGCCAGTAGTGTTCTGTAGGGGCCCGTAGGATTCCTTCCATAGGGGCTGGCAGTGTTCCGTAAGGGCCTGTAGGGTTGTGTAAGTGCCCACAGGAGTCTGTAGGAGTCTGTGGGATTCTGTAAGGTTCTGGAGGGTTCTGCAGGGTTCCGTAGGGGCCCGTAGAGTTCCGTAGTGGCTGGTAAATTTCCATAGGGCCCTGTACCATTCCGTAACTGCCTGCAAGGGTCTTTAGGCTTCCGTAGGGGCTGGTAGGGTTCCATAAAGTTCCGTGGGTTCCTGCAGAGTTCTGCAAGTGCCCGCAAGGGCCTGTAGGGGCCCACAGTGTTTCTGTCAGGTTCCGTAGAGTTCCGTAGGGGCCATAGGTTTCCGTAGTGGCTGGTAGTATTCCGTAGGGGTCTGTAGGGTTCCGTAGGCGCCTGCAGTGTTCTGTAGGAGCCCACAGGGTTTTAGTGAGGTTCCGTTGTGTTGCTAAGGGTCTTGTAGAGTGCTGTCGGGTCCTGGAGTATTCTGTAGGGTTCCAGAGGGGCTTGTAGGGTTCCGTCAAAATCTGTAGGCTTCCCTAGGGGCCCATAGAGTCCCGTAGATTTCCGTAGGGGCCTGTAGGGTTGTGTAAGTGCCCGCAGGGGTTGGTAGGAGCTTGTAGGGTGCCATAAGTTTCCAGAAGGTTGTGTAGGGTTCTGTAGGGGCCTGTGGTGTTCCCTAGGGGCCTGTAGAGTCTCGTACAGTTCAGTAGGGTCCTGTAGGTTTCCATAAGCGCCCGCAGAGGTCTGAAGGGGCCCGTACTGTTCCGTAAGGATCCATAGGGTTCCGTAGAGCTTCGTAGGTTCCCTAGAGGCCTGTAGAGTACCGCAGGAGCCAGTAGTGTTCTGTAGGGGCCCGTAGGATTCCTTCCATAGGGGCTGGCAGTGTTCCGTAAGGGCCTGTAGGGTTGAGTAAGTGCCCGCAGGAGTCTGTAGGAGTCTGTGGGATTCTGTAAGGTTCTGGAGGGTTCTGCAGGGTTCCGTAGGGGCCCGTAGAGTTCCGTAGTGGCTGGTAAAGTTCCATAGGGCCCTGTACCATTCCGTAACTGCCTGCAAGGGTCTTTAGGCTTCCGTAGGGGCTGGTAGGGTTCCATAAAGTTCCGTGGGTTCCTGCAGAGTTCTGCAAGTGCCCGCAAGGGCCTGTAGGGGCCCACAGTGTTTCTGTCAGGTTCCGTAGAGTTCCGTAGGGGCCATAGGTTTCCGTAGTGGCTGGTAGTATTCCGTAGGGGTCTGTAGGGTTCCGTAGGCGCCTGCAGTGTTCTGTAGGAGCCCATAGGGTTTTAGTGAGGTTCCGTTGTGTTGCTAAGGGTCTTGTAGAGTGCTGTCGGGTCCTGGAGTATTCTGTAGGGTTCCAGAGGGGCTCGTAGGGTTCCGTCGAAATCTGTAGGGTTCCCTAGGGGCCCATAGAGTCCCGTAGATTTCCGTAGGGGCCTGTAGGGTTGTGTAAGTGCCCGCAGGGGTTGGTAGGAGCTTGTAGGGTTCCATAAGTTTCCAGAGGGTTGTGTAGGGTTCCGTAGGGGCCTGTGGTGTTCCCAAGGGGCCTGTAGAGTCTCGTATGGTTCCGTAGGGGCTTGTGATATTCCCTAAGGGCCTGTAGAGTCTCGTACAGTTCCGTAGGGTCCTGTAGGTTTCCATAAGCACCCGCAGAGGTCTGAAGGGGCCCGTACTGTTCCGTAAGTATCCATAGGGCTCCGTAGAGCTTCGTAGGTTCCCTAGAGGCCTGTAGAGTACCGCAGGAGCCAGTAGTGTTCTGTAGGGGCCCGTAGGGTTCCTTCCATAGGGGCTGGCAGTGTTCCGTAGGGGCCTCTAGGGTTGAGTAAGTGCCCGCAGGAGTCTTTAGGAATCCGTGGGATTGTGTAAGATTCTGGAGGGTTCTGCAGGGTTCCGTAGGGGCCCGTAGAGTTCCGTAGTGGCTGGTAAAGTTCTGTAGGGCCCTGTACCGTTCCGTAACTGCCTGCAAGGGTCTTTAGGCTTCCGTAGGGGCTGGTAGGGTTCCATAAAGTTCCGTGGGTTCCTGCAGAGTTCTGCAAGTGCCCGCAAGGGCCTGTAGGGGCCCACAGTGTTTCTGTCAGGTTCCGTAGAGTTCCGTAGGGGCCATAGGTTTCCGTAACGGCTGGTAGTATTCTGTAGGGGTCTGTAGGGTTCCGTAGGCGCCTGCAGTGTTCTGTTGGAGCCCATAGGGTTTTAGTGAGGTTCCGTTGTGTTGCTAAGGGTCTTGTAGAGTGCTGTCGGGTCCTGGAGTATTCTGTAGGGTTCCAGAGGGGCTTGTAGGGTTCCGTCAAAATCTGTAGGCTTCCCTAGGGGCCCGTGGAGTCCCGTAGATTTCCGTAGGGGCCTGTAGGGTTGTGTAAGTGCCCGCAGGGGTTGGTAGGAGCTTGTAGGGTGCCATAAGTTTCCAGAGGGTTGTGTAGGGTTCCGTAGGGGCCTGTGGTGTTCCCTAGGGGCCTGTAGAGTCTCGTACAGTTCCGTAGGGTCCTGTAGGTTTCCATAAGCGCCCGCAGAGGTTTGAAGGGGCCCGTACTGTTCCGTAAGGATCCAGAGGGCTCCGTAGAGCTTCGTAGGTTCCCTAGAGGCCTGTAGAGTACCGCAGGAGCCAGTAGTGTTCTGTAGGGGCCCGTAGGATTCCTTCCATAGGGGCTGGCAGTGTTCCGTAAGGGCCTGTAGGGTTGTGTAAGTGCCCACAGGAGTCTGTAGGAGTCTGTGGGATTCTGTAAGGTTCTGGAGGGTTCTGCAGGGTTCCGTAGGGGCCCGTAGAGTTCCGTAGTGGCTGGTAAATTTCCATAGGGCCCTGTACCATTCCGTAACTGCCTGCAAGGGTCTTTAGGCTTCCGTAGGGGCTGGTAGGGTTCCATAAAGTTCCGTGGGTTCCTGCAGAGTTCTGCAAGTGCCCGCAAGGGCCTGTAGGGGCCCACAGTGTTTCTGTCAGGTTCCGTAGAGTTCCGTAGGGGCCATAGGTTTCCGTAGTGGCTGGTAGTATTCCGTAGGGGTCTGTAGGGTTCCGTAGGCGCCTGCAGTGTTCTGTAGGAGCCCATAGGGTTTTAGTGAGGTTCCGTTGTGTTGCTAAGGGTCTTGTAGAGTGCTGTCGGGTCCTGGAGTATTCTGTAGGGTTCCAGAGGGGCTTGTAGGGTTCCGTCGAAATCTGTAGGGTTCCCTAGGGGCCCATAGAGTCCCTTAGATTTCCGTAGG
This sequence comes from Numenius arquata, assembly GCF_964106895.1. Classification (NCBI taxonomy): domain Eukaryota; kingdom Metazoa; phylum Chordata; class Aves; order Charadriiformes; family Scolopacidae; genus Numenius; species Numenius arquata. The sequence goes on from NW_027414462.1 coordinate 22,382, forward strand.
GGCCTGTAGGGTTGTGTAAGTGCCCGCAGGGGTTGGTAGGAGCTTGTAGGGTGCCATAAGTTTCCAGAGGGTTGTGTAGGGTTCCGTAGGGGCCTGTGGTGTTCCCTAGGGGCCTGTAGAGTCTCGTATGGTTCCGTAGGGGCTTGTGATATTCCCTAAGGGCCTGTAGAGTCTCGTACAGTTCCGTAGGGTCCTGTAGGTTTCCATAAGCACCCGCAGAGGTCTGAAGGGGCCCGTACTGTTCCGTAAGGATCCATAGGGCTCCGTAGAGCTTCGTAGGTTCCCTAGAGGCCTGTAGAGTACCGCAGGAGCCAGTAGTGTTCTGTAGGGGCCCGTAGGATTCCTTCCATAGGGGCTGGCAGTGTTCCGTAAGGGCCTGTAGGGTTGTGTAAGTGCCCACAGGAGTCTGTAGGAGTCTGTGGGATTCTGTAAGGTTCTGGAGGGTTCTGCAGGGTTCCGTAGGGGCCCGTAGAGTTCCGTAGTGGCTGGTAAATTTCCATAGGGCCCTGTACCATTCCGTAACTGCCTGCAAGGGTCTTTAGGCTTCCGTAGGGGCTGGTAGGGTTCCATAAAGTTCCGTGGGTTCCTGCAGAGTTCTGCAAGTGCCCGCAAGGGCCTGTAGGGGCCCACAGTGTTTCTGTCAGGTTCCGTAGAGTTCCATAGGGGCCATAGGTTTCCGTAGTGGCTGGTAGTATTCCGTAGGGGTCTGTAGGGTTCCGTAGGCGCCTGCAGTGTTCTGTAGGAGCCCATAGGGTTTTAGTGAGGTTCCGTTGTGTTGCTAAGGGTCTTGTAGAGTGCTGTCGGGTCCTGGAGTATTCTGTAGGGTTCCAGAGGGGCTCGTAGGGTTCCGTCGAAATCTGTAGGGTTCCCTAGGGGCCTATAGAGTCCCGTAGATTTCCGTAGGGGCCTGTAGGGTTGTGTAAGTGCCCGCAGGGGTTGGTAGGAGCTTGTAGGGTGCCATAAGTTTCCAGAGGGTTGTGTAGGGTTCCGTAGGGGCCGGTGGTGTTCCCTAGGGGCCTGTAGAGTCTCGTATGGTTCCGTAGGGGCTTGTGGTATTCCCTAAGGGCCTGTAGAGTCTCGTACAGTTCCGTAGGGTCCTGTAGGTTTCCATAAGCACCCGCAGAGGTCTGAAGGGGCCCGTACTGTTCCGTAAGGATCCATAGGGTTCCGTAGAGCTTCGTAGGTTCCCTAGAGGCCTGTAGAGTACCGCAGGACCCAGTAGTGTTCTGTAGGGGCCCGTAGGATTCCTTCCATAGGGGCTGGCAGTGTTCCGTAGGGGCCTCTAGGGTTGAGTAAGTGCCCGCAGGAGTCTGTAGGAATCCGTGGGATTGTGTAAGATTGTGGAGGGTTCTGCAGGGTTCCGTAGGGGCCCGTAGAGTTCCGTAGTGGCTGGTAAAGTTCTGTAGGGCCCTGTACCGTTCCGTAACTGCCTGCAAGGGTCTTTAGGCTTCCGTAGGGGCTGGTAGGGTTCCATAAAGTTCCGTGGGTTCCTGCAGAGTTCTGCAAGTGCCCGCAAGGGCCTGTAGGGGCCCACAGTGTTTCTGTCAGGTTCCGTAGAGTTCCGTAGGGGCCATAGGTTTCCGTAGTGGCTGGTAGTATTCCGTAGGGGTCTGTAGGGTTCCGTAGGCGCCTGCAGTGTTCTGTAGGAGCCCATAGGGTTTTAGTGAGGTTCCGTTGTGTTGCTAAGGGTCTTGTAGAGTGCTGTCGGGTCCTGGAGTATTCTGTAGGGTTCCAGAGGGGCTTGTAGGGTTCCGTCAAAATCTGTAGGCTTCCCTAGGGGCCCGTAGAGTCCCGTAGATTTCCGTAGGGGCCTGTAGGGTTGTGTAAGTGCCCGCAGGGGTTGGTAGGAGCTTGTAGGGTGCCATAAGTTTCCAGAGGGTTGTGTAGGGTTCCGTAGGGGCCGGTGGTGTTCCCTAGGGGCCTGTAGAGTCTCGTACAGTTCCGTAGGGTCCTGTAGGTTTCCATAAGCGCCCGCAGAGGTCTGAAGGGGCCCGTACTGTTCCGTAAGGATCCATAGGGCTCCGTAGAACTTCGTAGGTTCCCTAGAGGCCTGTAGAGTACCGCAGGAGCTAGTAGTGTTCTGTAGGGCCCCGTAGGATTCCTTCCATAGGGGCTGGCAGTGTTCCGTAGGGGCCTCTAGGGTTGAGTAAGTGCCCGCAGGAGTCTATAGGAATCCGTGGGATACTGTAAGGTTCTGGAGGGTTCTGCAGGGTTCCGTAGGGGCCCGTAGAGTTCCGTAGTGGCTGGTAAAGTTCCATAGGGCCCTGTACCATTCCGTAACTGCCTGCAAGGGTCTTTAGGCTTCTGTAGGGGCTGGTAGGGTTCCATAAAGTTCCGTGGGTTCCTGCAGAGTTCTGCAAGTGCCCGCAAGGGCCTGTAGGGGCCCACAGTGTTTCTGTCAGGTTCCGTAGAGTTCCATAGGGGCCATAGGTTTCCATAGTGGCTGGTAGTATTCCGTAGGGGTCTGTAGGGTTCCATAGGCGCCTGCAGTGTTCTGTAGGAGCCCATAGGGTTTTAGTGAGGTTCCGTTGTGTTGCTAAGGGTCTTGTAGAGTTCTGTCGGGTCCTGGAGTATTCTGTAGGGTTCCAGAGGGGCTTGTAGGGTTCCGTCAAAATCTGTAGGCTTCCCTAGGGGCCCATAGAGTCCCGTAGATTTCCGTAGGGGCCTGTAGGGTTGTGTAAGTGCCCGCAGGGGTTGGTAGGAGCTTGTAGGGTGCCATAAGTTTCCAGAGGGTTGTGTAGGGTTCCGTAGGGGCCTGTGGTGTTCCCTAGGGGCCTGTAGAGTCTCGTACAGTTCGGTAGGGTCCTGTAGGTTTCCATAAGCGCCCGCAGAGGTCTGAAGGGGCCCGTACTGTTCCGTAAGGATCCATAGGGCTCCGTAGAACTTCGTAGGTTCCCTAGAGGCCTGTAGAGTACCGCAGGAGCCAGTAGTGTCCTGTAGGGGCCCGTAGGATTCCTTCCATAGGGGCTGGCAGTGTTCCGTAAGGGCCTGTAGGGTTGTGTAAGTGCCCGCAGGAGTCTGTAGGAGTCTGTGGGATTGTGTAAGGTTCTGGAGGGTTCTGCAGGGTTCCGTAGGGGCCCGTAGAGTTCCGTAGTGGCTGGTAAAGTTCCATAGGGCCCTGTACCATTCCGTAACTGCCTGCAAGGGTCTTTAGGCTTCCGTAGGGGCTGGTAGGGTTCCATAAAGTTCCGTGGGTTCCTGCAGAGTTCTGCAAGTGCCCGCAAGGGCCTGTAGGGGCCCACAGTGTTTCTGTCAGGTTCCGTAGAGTTCCGTAGGGGCCATAGGTTTCCGTAGTGGCTGGTAGTATTCCGTAGGGGTCTGTAGGGTTCCGTAGGCGCCTGCAGTGTTCTGTAGGAGCCCATAGGGTTTTAGTGAGGTTCGGTTGTGTTGCTAAGGGTCTTGTAGAGTGCTGTCGGGTCCTGGAGTATTCTGTAGGGTTCCAGAGGGGCTCGTAGGGTTCCGTCAAAATCTGTAGGCTTCCCTAGGGGCCCATAGAGTCCCGTAGATTTCCGTAGGGGCCTGTAGGGTTGTGTAAGTGCCCGCAGGGGTTGGTAGGAGCTTGTAGGGTGCCATAAGTTTCCAGAGGGTTGTGTAGGGTTCCGTAGGGGCCTGTGGTGTTCCCTAGGGGCCTGTAGAGTCTCGTACAGTTCCGTAGGGTCCTGTAGGTTTCCATAAGCGCCCGCAGAGGTCTGAAGGGGCCCGTACTGTTCCGTAAGGATCCATAGGGCTCCGTAGAACTTCGTAGGTTTCCTAGAGGCCTGTAGAGTACCGCAGGAGCCAGTAGTGTTCTGTAGGGCCTCGTAGGATTCCTTCCATAGGGGCTGGCAGTGTTCTGTAGGGGCCTGTAGGGTTGAGTAAGTGCCCGCAGGAGTCTGTAGGAATCCGTGGGATACTGTAAGGTTCTGGAGGGTTCTGCAGGGTTCCGTAGGGGCCCGTAGAGTTCCGTAGTGGGTGGTAAAGTTCCGTAGGGCCCTGTACCGTTCCGTAACTGCCTGCAAGGGTCTTTAGGCTTCCGTAGGGGCATGTAGGGTTCCATAAAGTTCCGTGGGTTCCTGCAGAGTTCTGCAAGTGCCCGCAAGGGCCTGTAGGGGCCCACAGTGTTTCTGTCAGGTTCCGTAGAGTTCCATAGGGGCCATAGGTTTCCGTAGTGGCTGGTAGTATCCCGTAGGGGTCTGTAGGGTTCCGTAGGCACCTGCAGTGTTCTGTAGGAGCCCATAGGGTTTTAGTGAGGTTCTGTTGTGTTGCTAAGGGTCTTGTAGAGTGCTGTCGGGTCCTGGAGTATTCTGTAGGGTTCCAGAGGGGCTTGTAGGGTTCCCTCGAAATCTGTAGGGTTCCCTAGGGGCCCATAGAGTCCCGTAGGGTTCCGTAGGGGCCTGCAGGGTTCTGTAAGTGCCCGCAGGTGTCTGTAGGGTTCCGTAGGGGTCTGTAGGGTTCCGTAGGCACCTGCAGTGTTCTGTAGGAGCCCATAGGGTTTTAGTGAGGTTCCGTTGTGTTGCTAAGGGTCTTGTAGAGTGCTGTCAGGTCCTGGAGTATTCTGTAGGGTTCCAGAGGGGCTCGTAGGGTTCCGTCGAAATCTGTAGGCTTCCCTAGGGGCCCGTGGAGACCCGTAGATTTCCGTAGGGGCCTGTAGGGTTGTGTAAGTGCCCGCAGGGGTTGGTAGGAGCTTGTAGGGTGCCATATGTTTCCGGAGGGTTGTGTAGGGTTCCGTAGGGGCCTGTGGTGTTCCCTAGGGGCCTGTAGAGTCTCGTACAGTTCCGTAGGGGCCTGTGGTGTTCCCTAGGGGCCTGTAGAGTCTCGTATGGTTCCGTAGGGGCCTGTGGTATTCCCTAAGGGCCTGTAGAGTCTCGCACAGTTCCGTAGGGTCCTATAGGTTTCCATAAGCACCCGCAGAGGTCTGAAGGGGCCCGTACTGTTCCGTAAGGATCCATAGGGTTCCGTAGAGATTCGTAGGTTCCCTAGAGGCCTGTAGAGTACCGCAGGAGCCAGTAGTGTTCTGTAGGGGCCCGTAGGGTTCCTTCCGTAGGGGCTGGCAGTGTTCCGTAGGGTCCTCTAGGGTTGAGTAAGTGCCCGCAGGAGTCTGTAGGAATCCGTGGGATTGTGTAAGGTTCTGGAGGGTTCTGCAGGGTTCCGTAGGGGCCCGTAGAGTTCCGTAGTGGCTGGTAAAGTTCCGTAGGGCCCTGTACCGTTCCGTAACTGCCTGCAAGGGTCTTTAGGCTTCCGTAGGGGCTGGTAGGGTTCCATAAAGTTCCGTGGGTTCCTGCAGAGTTCTGCAAGTGCCCGCAAGGGCCTGTAGGGGCGCACAGTGTTTCTGTCAGGTTCCGTAGAGTTCCATAGGGGCCATAGGTTTCCATAGTGGCTGGTAGTATTCCGTAGGGGTCTGTAGGGTTCCGTAGGCACCTGCAGTGTTCTGTAGGAGCCCATAGGGTTTTAGTGAGGTTCCGTTGTGTTGCTAAGGGTCTTGTAGAGTGCTGTCGGGTCCTGGAGTATTCTGTAGGGTTCCAGAGGGGCTTGTAGGGTTCCGTCAAAATCTGTAGGGTTCCCTAGGGGCCCATAGAGTCCCGTAGATTTCCGTAGGGGCCTGTAGGGTTGTGTAAGTGCCCGCAGGGGTTGGTAGGAGCTTGTAGGGTGCCATATGTTTCCGGAGGGTTGTGTAGGGTTCCGTAGGGGCCTGTGGTGTTCCCTAGGGGCCTGTAGAGTCTCGTATGGTTCCGTAGGGGCCTGTGGTATTCCCTAAGGGCCTGTAGAGTCTCGCACAGTTCCGTAGGGTCCTGTAGGTTTCCATAAGCACCCGCAGAGGTCTGAAGGGGCCCGTACTGTTCCGTAAGGATCCATAGGGCTCCGTAGAGCTTCGTAGGTTCCCTAGAGGCCTGTAGAGTACCGCAGGAGCTAGTAGTGTTCTGTAGGGGCCCGTAGGGTTCCTTCCATAGGGGCTGGCAGTGTTCCGTAGGGTCCTCTAGGGTTGTGTAAGTGCCCGTAGGAGTCTGTGGGATTCTGTAAGGTTCCGTAGGGTTCTGCAGGGTTCCGTAGGGGCCCGTAGAGTTCCGTAGTGGCTGGTAAAGTTCCGTAGGGCCCTGTGGGGTTCTGTATGGACCTGTAGGGTTCCGTAGGGGCCTGCAGGGTTCTGTAAGTGCCCGCAGGTGTCTGTAGGGTTCCGTAGGGGTCTGTAGGGTTCCGTAGGCACCTGCAGTGTTCTGTAGGAGCCCATAGGGTTTTAGTGAGGTTCGGTTGTGTTGCTAAGGGTCTTGTAGTGTTCTGTCGGGTCCTGGAGTATTCTGTAGGGTTCCAGAGGGGCTTGTAGGGTTCCGTCAAAATCTGTAGGCTTCCCTAGGGGCCCATAGAGTCCCGTAGATTTCCGTAGGGGCCTGTAGGGTTGTGTAAGTGCCCGCAGGGGTTGGTAGGAGCTTGTAGGGTGCCATAAGTTTCCAGAGGGTTGTGTAGGGTTCCGTAGGGGCCTGTGGTGTTCCCTAGGGGCCTGTAGAGTCTCGTACAGTTCCGTAGGGTCCTGTAGGTTTCCATAAGCGCCCGCAGAGGTCTGAAGGGGCCCGTACTGTTCCGTAAGGATCCATAGGGCTCCGTAGAACTTCGTAGGTTCCCTAGAGGCCTGTAGAGTACCGCAGGAGCCAGTAGTGTTCTGTAGGGGCCCGTAGGATTCCTTCCATAGGGGCTGGCAGTGTTCCGTAAGGGCCTGTAGGGTTGTGTAAGTGCCCGCAGGAGTCTGTAGGAGTCTGTGGGATTGTGTAAGGTTCTGGAGGGTTCTGCAGGGTTCCGTAGGGGCCCGTAGAGTTCCGTAGTGGCTGGTAAAGTTCCATAGGGCCCTGTACCATTCCGTAACTGCCTGCAAGGGTCTTTAGGCTTCCGTAGGGGCTGGTAGGGTTCCATAAAGTTCCGTGGGTTCCTGCAGAGTTCTGCAAGTGCCCGCAAGGGCCTGTAGGGGCCCACAGTGTTTCTGTCAGGTTCCGTAGAGTTCCGTAGGGGCCATAGGTTTCCGTAGTGGCTGGTAGTATTCCGTAGGGGTCTGTAGGGTTCCGTAGGCGCCTGCAGTGTTCTGTAGGAGCCCATAGGGTTTTAGTGAGGTTCGGTTGTGTTGCTAAGGGTCTTGTAGAGTGCTGTCGGGTCCTGGAGTATTCTGTAGGGTTCCAGAGGGGCTCGTAGGGTTCCGTCAAAATCTGTAGGCTTCCCTAGGGGCCCATAGAGTCCCGTAGATTTCCGTAGGGGCCTGTAGGGTTGTGTAAGTGCCCGCAGGGGTTGGTAGGAGCTTGTAGGGTGCCATAAGTTTCCAGAGGGTTGTGTAGGGTTCCGTAGGGGCCTGTGGTGTTCCCTAGGGGCCTGTAGAGTCTCGTACAGTTCCGTAGGGTCCTGTAGGTTTCCATAAGCGCCCGCAGAGGTCTGAAGGGGCCCGTACTGTTCCGTAAGGATCCATAGGGCTCCGTAGAACTTCGTAGGTTCCCTAGAGGCCTGTAGAGTACCGCAGGAGCCAGTAGTGTTCTGTAGGGCCTCGTAGGATTCCTTCCATAGGGGCTGGCAGTGTTCTGTAGGGGCCTGTAGGGTTGAGTAAGTGCCCGCAGGAGTCTGTAGGAATCCGTGGGATACTGTAAGGTTCTGGAGGGTTCTGCAGGGTTCCGTAGGGGCCCGTAGAGTTCCGTAGTGGCTGGTAAAGTTCCGTAGGGCCCTGTACCGTTCCGTAACTGCCTGCAAGGGTCTTTAGGCTTCCGTAGGGGCATGTAGGGTTCCATAAAGTTCCGTGGGTTCCTGCAGAGTTCTGCAAGTGCCCGCAAGGGCCTGTAGGGGCCCACAGTGTTTCTGTCAGGTTCCGTAGAGTTCCATAGGGGCCATAGGTTTCCGTAGTGGCTGGTAGTATTCCGTAGGGGTCTGTGGGGTTCCGTAGGCGCCTGCAGTGTTCTGTAGGAGCCCATAGGGTTTTAGTGAGGTTCCGTTGTGTTGCTAAGGGTCTTGTAGAGTGCTGTCGGGTCCTGGAGTATTCTGTAGGGTTCCAGAGGGGCTTGTAGGGTTCCGTCAAAATCTGTAGGCTTCCCTAGGGGCCCGTGGAGTCCCGTAGATTTCCGTAGGGGCCTGTAGGGTTGTGTAAGTGCCCGCAGGGGTTGGTAGGAGCTTGTAGGGTGCCATAAGTTTCCAGAGGGTTGTGTAGGGTTCCGTAGGGGCCTGTGGTGTTCCCTAGGGGCCTGTAGAGTCTCGTACAGTTCCGTAGGGTCCTGTAGGTTTCCATAAGCGCCCGCAGAGGTCTGAAGGGGCCCGTACTGTTCCGTAAGGATCCATACGGTTCCGTAGAGCTTCGTAGGTTCCCTAGAGGCCTGTAGAGTACCGCAGGAGCCAGTAGTGTTCTGTAGGGGCCCGTAGGATTCCTTCCATAGGGGCTGGCAGTGTTCCGTAAGGGCCTCTAAGGTTGTGTAAGTGCCCGCAGGAGTCTGTAGGAGTCTGTGGGATTCTGTAAGGTTCTGGAGGGTTCTGCAGGGTTCCGTAGGGGCCCGTAGAGTTCCGTAGTGGCTGGTAAAGTTCCATAGGGCCCTGTACCATTCCGTAACTGCCTGCAAGGGTCTTTAGGCTTCCGTAGGGGCTGGTAGGGTTCCATAAAGTTCCGTGGGTTCCTGCAGAGTTCTGCAAGTGCCCGCAAGGGCCTGTAGGGGCCCACAGTGTTTCTGTCAGGTTCCGTAGAGTTCCGTAGGGGCCATAGGTTTCCGTAGTGGCTGGTAGTATTCCGTAGGGGTCTGTAGGGTTCCGTAGGGGCCTGCAGTGTTCTGTAGGAGCCCATAGGGTTTTAGTGAGGTTCCGTTGTGTTGCTAAGGGTCTTGTAGAGTGCTGTCGGGTCCTGGAGTATTCTGTAGGGTTCCAGAGGGGCTCGTAGGGTTCCGTCGAAATCTGTAGGGTTCCCTAGGGGCCCATAGAGTCCCGTAGATTTCCGTAGGGGCCTGTAGGGTTGTGTAAGTGCCCGCAGGGGTTGGTAGGAGCTTGTAGGGTGCCATAAGTTTCCAGAGGGTTGTGTAGGGTTCCGTATAGGCCTGTAGTGTTCCCTAGGGGCCTGTAGAGTCTCGTACAGTTCCGTAGGGGCCTGTGGTATTCCCTAAGGGCCTGTAGAGTCTCGCACAGTTCCGTAGGGTCCTGTAGGTTTCCATAAGCACCCGCAGAGGTCTGAAGGGGCCCTTACTGTTCCGTAAGGATCCATAGGGCTCCGTAGAGCTTTGTAGGTTCCCTAGAGGCCTGTAGAGTACCGCAGGAGCTAGTAGTGTTCTGTAGGGGCCCGTAGGGTTCCTTCCATAGGGGCTGGCAGTGTTCCGTAGGGGCCTCTAGGGTTGTGTAAGTGCCCGTAGGAGTCTGTGGGATTCTGTAAGGTTCTGGAGGGTTCTGCAGGGTTCCGTAGGGGCCCGTAGAGTTCCGTAGTGGCTGGTAAAGTTCCGTAGGGCCCTGTGGGGTTCTGTATGGACCTGTAGGGTTCCGTAGGGGCCTGCAGGGTTCTGTAAGTGCCCGCAGGTGTCTGTAGGGTTCCGTAGGGGTCTGTAGGGTTCCGTAGGCACCTGCAGTGTTCTGTAGGAGCCCATAGGGTTTTAGTGAGGTTCCGTTGTGCTGCTAAGGGTCTTGTAGAGTGCTGTCGGGTCCTGGAGTATTCTGTAGGGTTCCAGAGGGGCTCGTAGGGTTCCGTCAAAATCTGTAGGCTTCCCTAGGGGCCCGTGGAGACCCGTAGATTTCCGTAGGGGCCTGTAGGGTTGTGTAAGTGCCCGCAGGGGTTGGTAGGAGCTTGTAGGGTGCCATATGTTTCCGGAGGGTTGTGTAGTGTTCCGTAGGGGCCTTGGTGTTCCCTAGGGGCCTGTAGAGTCTCGTACAGTTCCGTAGGGGCCTGTAGTGTTCCCTAGGGGCCTGTAGAGTCTCGTACAGTTCGGTAGGGTCCTGTAGGTTTCCATAAGCGCCCGCAGAGGTTTGAAGGGACCCGTACTGTTCCGTAAGGATCCATAGGGCTCCCTAGAGCTTCGTAGGTTCCCTAGAGGCCTGTAGAGAACCGCAGGAGCCAGTAGTTTTCTGTAGGGCCCCGTAGGGTTCCTTCCATAGGGGCTGGCAGTGTTCCGTAGGGTCCTCTAGGGTTGAGTAAGTGCCCGCAGGAGTCTGTAAGAGTCTGTGGGATTCTGTAAGGTTCTGGAGGGTTCTGCCGGGTTCCGTAGGGGCCTGTAGAGTTCCGTAGTGGCTGGTAAAGTTCCGTAGGGCCCTGTACCGTTCCGTAACTGCCTGCAAGGGTCTTTAGGCTTCCGTAGGGGCTGGTAGGGTTCCATAAAGTTCCGTGGGTTCCTGCAGAGTTCTGCAAGTGCCCGCAAGGGCCTGTAGGGGCCCACAGTGTTTCTGTCAGGTTCCGTAGAGTTCCGTAGGGGCCATAGGTTTCCATAGTGGCTGGTAGTATCCCGTAGGGGTCTGTAGGGTTCCGTAGGCACCTGCAGTGTTCTGTAGGAGCCCATAGGGTTTTAGTGAGGTTCTGTTGTGTTGCTAAGGGTCTTGTAGAGTGCTGTCGGGTCCTGGAGTATTCTGTAGGGTTCCAGAGGGGCTTGTAGGGTTCCCTCGAAATCTGTAGGCTTCCCTAGGGGCCCATAGAGTCCCGTAGGGTTCCGTAGGGGCCTGCAGGGTTCTGTAAGTGCCCGCAGGTGTCTGTAGGGTTCCGTAGGGGTCTGTAGGGTTCCGTAGGCACCTGCAGTGTTCTGTAGGAGCCCATAGGGTTTTAGTGAGGTTCCGTTGTGTTGCTAAGGGTCTTGTAGAGTGCTGTCAGGTCCTGGAGTATTCTGTAGGGTTCCAGAGGGGCTCGTAGGGTTCCGTCGAAATCTGTAGGCTTCCCTAGGGGCCCGTGGAGACCCGTAGATTTCCGTAGGGGCCTGTAGCGTTGTGTAAGTGCCCGCAGGGGTTGGTAGGAGCTTGTAGGGTGCCATATGTTTCCGGAGGGTTGTGTAGGGTTCCGTAGGGGCCTGTGGTGTTCCCTAGGGGCCTGTAGAGTCTCGTACAGTTCCGTAGGGGCCTGTGGTGTTCCCTAGGGGCCTGTAGAGTCTCGTATGGTTCCGTAGGGGCCTGTGGTATTCCCTAAGGGCCTGTAGAGTCTCGCACAGTTCCGTAGGGTCCTATAGGTTTCCATAAGCACCCGCAGAGGTCTGAAGGGGCCCGTACTGTTCCGTAAGGATCCATAGGGTTCCGTAGAGATTCGTAGGTTCCCTAGAGGCCTGTAGAGTACCGCAGGAGCCAGTAGTGTTCTGTAGGGGCCCGTAGGGTTCCTTCCCTAGGGGCTGGCAGTGTTCCGTAGGGGCCTCTAGGGTTGAGTAAGTGCCCGCAGGAGTCTGTAGGAATCCGTGGGATTCTGTAAGGTTCTGGAGGGTTCTGCAGGGTTCCGTAGGGGCCCGTAGAGTTCCGTAGTGGCTGGTAAAGTTCCGTAGGGCCCTGTACCGTTCCGTAACTGCCTGCAAGGGTCTTTAGGCTTCCGTAGGGGCTGGTAGGGTTCCATAAAGTTCCGTGGGTTCCTGCAGAGTTCTGCAAGTGCCCGCAAGGGCCTGTAGGGGCGCACAGTGTTTCTGTCAGGTTCCGTAGAGTTCCATAGGGGCCATAGGTTTCCATAGTGGCTGGTAGTATTCCGTAGGGGTCTGTAGGGTTCCGTAGGCACCTGCAGTGTTCTGTAGGAGCCCATAGGGTTTTAGTGAGGTTCCGTTGTGTTGCTAAGGGTCTTGTAGAGTGCTGTCGGGTCCTGGAGTATTCTGTAGGGTTCCAGAGGGGCTTGTAGGGTTCCGTCAAAATCTGTAGGGTTCCCTAGGGGCCCATAGAGTCCCGTAGATTTCCGTAGGGGCCTGTAGGGTTGTGTAAGTGCCCGCAGGGGTTGGTAGGAGCTTGTAGGGTGCCATATGTTTCCGGAGGGTTGTGTAGGGTTCCGTAGGGGCCTGTGGTGTTCCCTAGGGGCCTGTAGAGTCTCGTATGGTTCCGTAGGGGCCTGTGGTATTCCCTAAGGGCCTGTAGAGTCTCGCACAGTTCCGTAGGGTCCTGTAGGTTTCCATAAGCACCCGCAGAGGTCTGAAGGGGCCCGTACTGTTCCGTAAGGATCCATAGGGCTCCGTAGAGCTTCGTAGGTTCCCTAGAGGCCTGTAGAGTACCGCAGGAGCTAGTAGTGTTCTGTAGGGGCCCGTAGGGTTCCTTCCATAGGGGCTGGCAGTGTTCCGTAGGGTCCTCTAGGGTTGTGTAAGTGCCCGTAGGAGTCTGTGGGATTCTGTAAGGTTCCGTAGGGTTCTGCAGGGTTCCGTAGGGGCCCGTAGAGTTCCGTAGTGGCTGGTAAAGTTCCGTAGGGCCCTGTGGGGTTCTGTATGGACCTGTAGGGTTCCGTAGGGGCCTGCAGGGTTCTGTAAGTGCCCGCAGGTGTCTGTAGGGTTCCGTAGGGGTCTGTAGGGTTCCGTAGGCACCTGCAGTGTTCTGTAGGAGCCCATAGGGTTTTAGTGAGGTTCCGTTGTGTTGCTAAGGGTCTTGTAGAGTGCTGTCGGGTCCTGGAGTATTCTGTAGGGTTCCAGAGGGGCTCGTAGGGTTCCGTCGAAATCTGTAGGCTTCCCTAGGGGCCCGTGGAGACCCGTAGATTTCCGTAGGGGCCTGTAGGGTTGTGTAAGTGCCCGCAGGGGTTGGTAGGAGCTTGTAGGGTGCCATATGTTTCCGGAGGGTTGTGTAGTGTTCCGTAGGGGCCTGTGGTGTTCCCTAGGGGCCTGTAGAGTCTCGTACAGTTCCGTAGGGGCCTGTAGTGTTCCCTAGGGGCCTGTAGAGTCTCGTACAGTTCGGTAGGGTCCTGTAGGTTTCCATAAGCGCCCGCAGAGGTTTGAAGGGACCCGTACTGTTCCGTAAGGATCCATAGGGCTCCCTAGAGCTTCGTAGGTTCCCTAGAGGCCTGTAGAGTACCGCAGGAGCCAGTAGTGTTCTGTAGGGGCCCGTAGGATTCCTTCCATAGGGGCTGGCAGTGTTCCGTAAGGGCCTGTAGGGTTGTGTAAGTGCCCGCAGGAGTCTGTAGGAGTCTGTGGGATTGTGTAAGGTTCTGGAGGGTTCTGCAGGGTTCCGTAGGGGCCCGTAGAGTTCCGTAGTGGCTGGTAAAGTTCCATAGGGCCCTGTACCATTCCGTAACTGCCTGCAAGGGTCTTTAGGCTTCTGTAGGGGCTGGTAGGGTTCCATAAAGTTCCGTGGGTTCCTGCAGAGTTCTGCAAGTGCCCGCAAGGGCCTGTAGGGGCCCACAGTGTTTCTGTCAGGTTCCGTAGAGTTCCGTAGGGGCAATAGGTTTCCATAGTGGCTGGTAGTATTCCGTAGGGGTCTGTTGGGTTCCATAGGCGCCTGCAGTGTTCTGTAGGAGCCCATAGGGTTTTAGTGAGGTTCGGTTGTGTTGCTAAGGGTCTTGTAGAGTGCTGTCGGGTCCTGGAGTATTCTGTAGGGTTCCAGAGGGGCTTGTAGGGTTCCGTCAAAATCTGTAGGCTTCCCTAGGGGCCCATAGAGTCCCGTAGATTTCCGTAGGGGCCTGTAGGGTTGTGTAAGTGCCCGCAGGGGTTGGTAGGAGCTTGTAGGGTGCCATAAGTTTCCAGAGGGTTGTGTAGGGTTCCGTAGGGGCCTGTGGTGTTCCCTAGGGGCCTGTAGAGTCTCGTACAGTTCCGTAGGGTCCTGTAGGTTTCCATAAGCGCCCGCAGAGGTCTGAAGGGGCCCGTACTGTTCCGTAAGGATCCATAGGGTTCCGTAGAGCTTCGTAGGTTCCCTAGAGGCCTGTAGAGTACCGCAGGAGCCAGTAGTGTTCTGTAGGGGCCCGTAGGGTTCCTTCCGTAGGGGCTGGCAGTGTTCCGTAAGGGCCTGTAGGGTTGTGTAAGTGCCCGCAGGAGTCTGTAGGAGTCTGTGGGATTCTGTAAGGTTCTGGAGGGTTCTGCAGGGTTCCGTAGGGGCCCGTAGAGTTCCGTAGTGGCTGGTAAAGTTCCATAGGGCCCTGTACCATTCCGTAACTGCCTGCAAGGGTCTTTAGGCTTCCGTAGGGGCTGGTAGGGTTCCATAAAGTTCCGTGGGTTCCTGCAGAGTTCTGCAAGTGCCCGCAAGGGCCTGTAGGGGCCCACAGTGTTTCTGTCAGGTTCCGTAGAGTTCCGTAGGGGCCATAGGTTTCCGTAGTGGCTGGTAGTATTCCGTAGGGGTCTGTAGGGTTCCGTAGGCGCCTGCAGTGTTCTGTAGGAGCCCATAGGGTTTTAGTGAGGTTCCGTTGTGTTGCTAAGGGTCTTGTAGAGTGCTGTCGGGTCCTGGAGTATTCTGTAGGGTTCCAGAGGGGCTCGTAGGGTTCCGTCGAAATCTGTAGGGTTCCCTAGGGGCCCATAGAGTCCCGTAGATTTCCGTAGGGGCCTGTAGGGTTGTGTAAGTGCCCGCAGGGGTTGGTAGGAGCTTGTAGGGTGCCATAAGTTTCCAGAGGGTTGTGTAGGGTTCCGTAGGGGCCTGTGGTGTTCCCTAGGGGCCTGTAGAGTCTCGTACAGTTCCGTAGGGTCCTGTAGGTTACCATAAGCGCCCGCAGAGGTTTGAAGGGGCCCGTACTGTTCCGTAAGGATCCATAGGGTTCCGTAGAGCTTCGTAGGTTCCCTAGAGGCCTGTAGAGTACCGCAGGAGCCAGTAGTGTTCTGTAGGGGCCCGTAGGATTCCTTCCATAGGGGCTGGTAGTGTTCCGTAAGGGCCTGTAGGGTTGTGTAAGTGCCCGCAGGAGTCTGTAGGAGTCTGTGGGATTCTGTAAGGTTCTGGAGGGTTCTGCAGGGTTCCGTAGGGGCCCGTAGAGTTCCGTAGTGGCTGGTAAAGTTCTGTAGGGCCCTGTACCATTCCGTAACTGCCTGCAAGGGTCTTTAGGCTTCTGTAGGGGCTGGTAGGGTTCCATAAAGTTCCGTGGGTTCCTGCAGAGTTCTGCAAGTGCCCGCAAGGGCCTGTAGGGGCCCACAGTGTTTCTGTCAGGTTCCGTAGAGTTCCATAGGGGCCATAGGTTTCCGTAGTGGCTGGTAGTATTCCGTAGGGGTCTGTAGGGTTCCGTAGGCACCTGCAGTGTTCTGTAGGAGCCCATAGGGTTTTAGTGAGGTTCCGTTGTGTTGCTAAGGGTCTTGTAGAGTGCTGTCGGGTCCTGGAGTATTCTGTAGGGTTCCAGAGGGGCTCGTAGGGTTCCGTCGAAATCTGTAGGGTTCCCTAGGGGCCCATAGAGTCCCGTAGATTTCCGTAGGGGCCTGTAGGGTTGTGTAAGTGCCCGCAGGGGTTGGTAGGAGCTTGTAGGGTGCCATATGTTTCCGGAGGGTTGTGTAGGGTTCCGTAGGGGCCTGTGGTGTTCCCTAGGGGCCTGTAGAGTCTCGTACAGTTCCGTAGGGGCCTGTGGTGTTCCCTAGGGGCCTGTAGAGTCTCGTATGGTTCCGTAGGGGCCTGTGGTATTCCCTAAGGGCCTGTAGAGTCTCGCACAGTTCCGTAGGGTCCTGTAGGTTTCCATAAGCACCCGCAGAGGTCTGAAGGGGCCCGTACTGTTCCGTAAGGATCCATAGGGCTCCGTAGAGCTTCGTAGGTTCCCTAGAGGCCTGTAGAGTACCGCAGGAGCCAGTAGTGTTCTGTAGGGGCCCGTAGGGTTCCTTCCATAGGGGCTGGCAGTGTTCCGTAGGGTCCTCTAGGGTTGTGTAAGTGCCCGTAGGAGTCTGTGGGATTCTGTAAGGTTCCGTAGGGTTCTGCAGGGTTCCGTAGGGGCCCGTAGAGTTCCGTAGTGGCTGGTAAAGTTCCGTAGGGCCCTGTGGGGTTCTGTATGGACCTGTAGGGTTCCGTAGGGGCCTGCAGGGTTCTGTAAGTGCCCGCAGGTGTCTGTAGGGTTCCGTAGGGGTCTGTAGGGTTCCGTAGGCACCTGCAGTGTTCTGTAGGAGCCCATAGGGTTTTAGTGAGGTTCCGTTGTGTTGCTAAGGGTCTTGTAGAGTGCTGTCGGGTCCTGGAGTATTCTGTAGGGTTCCAGAGGGGCTCGTAGGGTTCCGTCGAAATCTGTAGGCTTCCCTAGGGGCCCGTGGAGACCCGTAGATTTCCGTAGGGGCCTGTAGGGTTGTGTAAGTGCCCGCAGGGGTTGGTAGGAGCTTGTAGGGTGCCATATGTTTCCGGAGGGTTGTGTAGTGTTCCGTAGGGGCCTGTGGTGTTCCCTAGGGGCCTGTAGAGTCTCGTACAGTTCCGTAGGGGCCTGTAGTGTTCCCTAGGGACCTGTAGAGTCTCGTACAGTTCGGTAGGGTCCTGTAGGTTTCCATAAGCGCCCGCAGAGGTTTGAAGGGACCCGTACTGTTTCGTAAGGATCCATAGGGCTTCCCTAGAGCTTCGTAGGTTCCCTAGAGGCCTGTAGAGTACCGCAGGAGCCAGTAGTTTTCTGTATGGCCCCGTAGGGTTCCTTCCATAGGGGCTGGCAGTGTTCCGTAGGGTCCTCTAGGGTTGAGTAAGTGCCCGCAGGAGTCTGTAAGAGTCTGTGGGATTCTGTAAGGTTCTGGAGGGTTCTGCCGGGTTCCGTAGGGGCCTGTAGAGTTCCGTAGTGGCTGGTAAAGTTCCGTAGGGCCCTGTACCGTTCCGTAACTGCCTGCAAGGGTCTTTAGGCTTCCGTAGGGGCTGGTAGGGTTCCATAAAGTTCCGTGGGTTCCTGCAGAGTTCTGCAAGTGCCCGCAAGGGCCTGTAGGGGCCCACAGTGTTTCTGTCAGGTTCCGTAGAGTTCCGTAGGGGCCATAGGTTTCCGTAGTGGCTGGTAGTATCCCCTAGGGGTCTGTAGGGTTCCGTAGGCACCTGCAGTGTTCTGTAGGAGCCCATAGGGTTTTAGTGAGGTTCCGTTGTGTTGCTAAGGGTCTTGTAGAGTGCTGTCGGGTCCTGGAGTATTCTGTAGGGTTCCAGAGGGGCTTGTAGGGTTCCGTCGAAATCTGTAGGCTTCCCTAGGGGCCCATAGAGTCCCGTAGATTTCCGTAGGGGCCTCTAGGGTTGAGTAAGTGCCCGCAGGAGTCTGTAGGAATCCGTGGGATTCTGTAATGTTCTGGAGGGTTCTGCAGGGTTCCGTAGGGGCCCGTAGAGTTCCGTAGTGGCTGGTAAAGTTCCGTAGGGCCCTGTACCGTTCCGTAACTGCCTGCAAGGGTCTTTAGGCTTCCGTAGGGGCTGGTAGGGTTCCATAAAGTTCCGTGGGTTCCTGCAGAGTTCTGCAAGTGCCCGCAAGGGCCTGTAGGGGCCCACAGTGTTTCTGTCAGGATCCGTAGAGTTCCGTAGGGGCCATAGGTTTCCGTAGTGGCTGGTAGTATCCCGTAGGGGTCTGTAGGGTTCCGTAGGCGCCTGCAGTGTTCTGTAGGAGCCCATAGGGTTTTAGTGAGGTTCCGTTGTGTTGCTAAGGGTCTTGTAGAGTGCTGTCGGGTCCTGGAGTATTCTGTAGGGTTCCAGAGGGGCTTGTAGGGTTCCGTCGAAATCTGTAGGCTTCCCTAGGGGCCCGTGGAGACCCGTAGATTTCCGTAGGGGCCTGTAGGGTTGTGTAAGTGCCCGCAGGGGTTGGTAGGAGCTTGTAGGGTGCCATATGTTTCCGGAGGGTTGTGTAGGGTTCCGTAGGGGCCTGTGGTGTTCCCTAGGGGCCTGTAGAGTCTCGTATGGTTCGGTAGGGGCCTGTGGTATTCCCTAAGGGCCTGTAGAGTCTCGCACAGTTCCGTAGGGTCCTGTAGGTTTCCATAAGCACCCGCAGAGGTCTGAAGGGGCCCGTACTGTTCCGTAAGGATCCATAGGGCTCCGTAGAGCTTCGTAGGTTCCCTAGAGGGCTGTAGAGTACCGCAGGAGCCAGTAGTGTTCTGTAGGGGCCCGTAGGGTTCCTTCCATAGGGGCTGGCAGTGTTCCGTAGGGTCCTCTAGGGTTGTGTAAGTGCCCGTAGGAGTCTGTGGGATTCTGTAAGGTTCCGTAGGGTTCTGCAGGGTTCCGTAGGGGCCCGTAGAGTTCCGTAGTGGCTGGTAAAGTTCCGTAGGGCCCTGTGGGGTTCTGTATGGACCTGTAGGGTTCCGTAGGGGCCTGCAGGGTTCTGTAAGTGCCCGCAGGTGTCTGTAGGGTTCCGTAGGGGTCTGTAGGGTTCCGTAGGCACCTGCAGTGTTCTGTAGGAGCCCATAGGGTTTTAGTGAGGTTCCGTTGTGTTGCTAAGGGTCTTGTAGAGTGCTGTCGGGTCCTGGAGTATTCTGTAGGGTTCCAGAGGGGCTCGTAGGGTTCCGTCGAAATCTGTAGGCTTCCCTAGGGGCCCGTGGAGTCCCTTAGATTTCCGTAGGGGCCTGTAGGGTTGTGTAAGTGCCCGCAGGGGTTGGTAGGAGCTTGTAGGGTGCCATATGTTTCCGGAGGGTTGTGTAGTGTTCCGTAGGGGCCTGTGGTGTTCCCTAGGGGCCTGTAGAGTCTCGTACAGTTCCGTAGGGGCCTGTAGTGTTCCCTAGGGGCCTGTAGAGTCTCGTACAGTTCGGTAGGGTCCTGTAGGTTTCCATAAGCGCCCGCAGAGGTTTGAAGGGACCCGTACTGTTTCGTAAGGATCCATAGGGCTCCCTAGAGCTTCGTAGGTTCCCTAGAGGCCTGTAGAGTACCGCAGGAGCCAGTAGTTTTCTGTAGGGCCCCGTAGGGTTCCTTCCATAGGGGCTGGCAGTGTTCCGTAGGGTCCTCTAGGATTGAGTAAGTGCCCGCAGGAGTCTGTAAGAGTCTGTGGGATTCTGTAAGGTTCTGGAGGGTTCTGCCGGGTTCCGTAGGGGCCTGTAGAGTTCCGTAGTGGCTGGTAAAGTTCCGTAGGGCCCTGTACCGTTCCGTAACTGCCTGCAAGGGTCTTTAGGCTTCCGTAGGGGCTGGTAGGGTTCCATAAAGTTCCGTGGGTTCCTGCAGAGTTCTGCAAGTGCCCGCAAGGGCCTGTAGGGGCCCACAGTGTTTCTGTCAGGTTCCGTAGAGTTCCGTAGGGGCCATAGGTTTCCGTAGTGGCTGGTAGTATCCCGTAGGGGTCTGTAGGGTTCCGTAGGCACCTGCAGTGTTCTGTAGGAGCCCATAGGGTTTTAGTGAGGTTCCGTTGTGTTGCTAAGGGTCTTGTAGAGTGCTGTCGGGTCCTGGAGTATTCTGTAGGGTTCCAGAGGGGCTTGTAGGGTTCCGTCGAAATCTGTAGGCTTCCCTAGGGGCCCATAGAGTCCCGTAGATCTCCGTAGGGGCCTGTAGGGTTGTGTAAGTGCCCGCAGGGGTTGGTAGGAGCTTGTAGGGTGCCATATGTTTCCGGAGGGTTGTGTAGGGTTCCGTAGGGGCCTGTGGTGTTCCCTAGGGGCCTGTAGAGTCTCGTATGGTTCCGTAGGGGCCTGTGGTATTCCCTAAGGGCCTGTAGAGTCTCGCACAGTTCCGTAGGGTCCTGTAGGTTTCCATAAGCACCCGCAGAGGTCTGAAGGGGCCCGTACTGTTCCGTAAGGATCCACAGGGCTCCGTAGAGATTCGTAGGTTCCCTAGAGGCCTGTAGAGTACCGCAGGAGCCAGTAGTGTTCTGTAGGGGCCCGTAGGGTTCCTTCCATAGGGGCTGGCAGTGTTCTGTAGGGGCCTGTAGGGTTGAGTAAGTGCCCGCAGGAGTCTGTAGGAATCCGTGGGATTCTGTAAGGTTCTGGAGGGTTCTGCAGGGTTCCGTAGGGGCCCGTAGAGTTCCGTAGTGGCTGGTAAAGTTCCGTAGGGCCCTGTACCGTTCCGTAACTGCCTGCAAGGGTCTTTAGGCTTCCGTAGGGGCTGGTAGGGTTCCATAAAGTTCCGTGGGTTCCTGCAGAGTTCTGCAAGTGCCCGCAAGGGCCTGTAGGGGCGCACAGTGTTTCTGTCAGGTTCCGTAGAGTTCCATAGGGGCCATAGGTTTCCATAGTGGCTGGTAGTATCCCGTAGGGGTCTGTAGGGTTCCGTAGGCACCTGCAGTGTTCTGTAGGAGCCCATAGGGTTTTAGTGAGGTTCGGTTGTGTTGCTAAGGGTCTTGTAGAATGCTGTCGGGTCCCGGAGTATTCTGTAGGGTTCCAGAGGGGCTTGTAGGGTTCCGTCAAAATCTGTAGGCTTCCCTAGGGGCCCATAGAGTCCCGTAGATTTCCGTAGGGGCCTCTAGGGTTGTGTAAGTGCCCGCAGGGGTTGGTAGGAGCTTGTAGGGTGCCATATGTTTCTGGAGGGTTGTGTAGGGTTCCGTAGGGGCCTGTAGTGTTCCCTAGGGGCCTGTAGAGTCTCATACAGTTCGGTAGGGTCCTGTAGGTTTCCATAAGCGCCCGCAGAGGTTTGAAGGGACCCGTACTGTTCCGTAAGGATCCATAGGGCTCCGTAGAGCTTCGTAGGTTCCCTAGAGGCCTGTAGAGTACCGCAGGAGCCAGTAGTTTTCTGTAGGGCCCCGTAGGGTTCCTTCCATAGGGGCTGGCAGTGTTCCGTAGGGTCCTCTAGGGTTGAGTAAGTGCCCGCAGGAGTCTGTAGGAGTCTGTGGGATTTTGTAAGGTTCTGGAGGGTTCTGCAGGGTTCCGTAGGGGCCCGTAGAGTTCCGTAGTGGCTGGTAAAGTTCCCTAGGGCCCTGTACCGTTCCGTAACTGCCTGCAAGGGTCTTTAGGCTTCCGTAGGGGCTGGTAGGGTTCCATAAAGTTCCGTGGGTTCCTGCAGAGTTCTGCAAGGTCCCGCAAGGGCCTGTAGGGGCCCACAGTGTTTCTGTCAGGTTCCGTAGAGTTCCGTAGGTGCCATAGGTTTCCGTAGTGGCTGGTAATATTCCGTAGGGGTCTGTAGGGTTCCGTAGGCACCTGCAGTGTTCTGTAGGAGCCCATAGGGTTTTCGTGAGGTTCCGTTGTGTTGCTAAGGGTCTTGTAGAGTGCTGTCGGGTCCTGGAGTATTCTGTAGGGTTCCAGAGGGGCTCGTAGGGTTCCGTCAAAATCTGTAAGCTTCCCTAGGGGCCCGTAGAGTCCCGTAGATTTCCGTAGGGGCCTGTAGGGTTGTGTAAGTGCCCGCAGGGGTTGGTAGGAGCTTGTAGGGTGCCATAAGTTTCCAGAGGATTGTGTAGGGTTCCGTAGGGGCCTGTGGTGTTCCCTAGGGGCCTGTAGAGTGTCGTATGGTTCCGTAGGGGCCGGTGGTGTTCCCTAGGGGCCTGTAGAGTCTCGTACAGTTCCGCAGGGGCCTGTAGTGTTCCCTAGGGGCCTGTAGAGTCTCGTACAGTTCCGTAGGGGCCTGTAGGTTTCCATAAGCGCCCGCAGAGGTTTGAAGGGGCCCGTACTGTTCCGTAAGGATCCATAGGGCTCCGTAGAGCTTCGTAGGTTCCCTAGAGGCCTGTAGAGTACCGCAGGAGCCAGTAGTGTTCTGTAGGGGCCCGTAGGGTTCCTTCCCTAGGGGCTGGCAGTGTTCCGTAGGGGCCTGTAGGGTTGTGTAAGTGCCCGCAGGAGTCTGTAGGAGTCTGTGGGATTCTGTAAGGTTCCGGAGGGTTCTGCAGGGTTCCGTAGGGGCCCGTAGAGTTCCGTAGTGGCTGGTAAAGTTCCGTAGGGCCCTGTACCGTTCCGTAACTGCCTGCAAGGGTCTTTAGGCTTCCGTAGGGGCTGGTAGGGTTCCATAAAGTTCCGTGGGTTCCTGCAGAGTTCTGCAAGTGCCCGCAAGGGCCTGTAGGGGCCCACAGTGTTTCTGTCAGGTTCCGTAGAGTTCCGTAGGGGCCATAGGTTTCCGTAGTGGCTGGTAGTATTCCGTAGGGGTCTGTAGGGTTCCGTAGGCACCTGCAGTGTTCTGTAGGAGCCCATAGGGTTTTAGTGAGGTTCCGTTGTGTTGCTAAGGGTCTTGTAGAGTGCTGTCGGGTCCTGGAGTATTCTGTAGGGTTCCAGAGGGGCTCGTAGGGTTCCGTCAAAATCTGTAGTCTTCCCTAGGGGCCCGTAGAGTCCCGTAGATTTCCGTAGGGGCCTGTAGGGTTGTGTAAGTGCCCGCAGGGGTTGGTAGGAGCTTGTAGGGTTCCATAAGTTTCCAGAGGGTTGTGTAGGGTTCCGTAGGGGCCGGTGGTGTTCCCTAGGGGCCTGTAGAGTCTCGTACAGTTCCGTAGGGGCCTGTGGTGTTCCCTAGGGGCCTGTAGAGTCTCGTACAGTTCCGTAGGGTCCTGTAGGTTTCCATAAGCGCCCGCAGAGGTTTGAAGGGGCCCGTACTGTTCCGTAAGGATCCATAGGGCTCCGTAGAGCTTCGTAGGTTCCCTAGAGGCCTGTAGAGTACCGCAGGAGCCAGTAGTGTTCTGTAGGGGCCCGTAGGGTTCCTTCCGTAGGGGCTGGCAGTGTTCCGTAGGGGCCTGTAGGGTTGTGTAAGTGCCCGCAGGAGTCTGTAGGAGTCTGTGGGATTCTGTCAGGTTCTGGAGGGTTCTGCAGGGTTCCGTAGGGGCCCGTAGAGTTCCGTAGTGGCTGGTAAAGTTCCGTAGGGCCCTGTACCGTTCCGTAACTGCCTGCAAGGGTCTTTAGGCTTCCGTAGGGGCTGGTAGGGTTCCATAAAGTTCCATGGGTTCCTGCAGAGTTCTGCAAGTGCCCGCAAGGGCCTGTAGGGGCCCACAGTGTTTCTGTCAGGTTCCGTAGAGTTCCGTAGGGGCCATAGGTTTCCGTAGTGGCTGGTAGTATTCCATAGGGGTCTGTAGGGTTCCGTAGGCACCTGCAGTGTTCTGTAGGAGCCCATAGGGTTTTAGTGAGGTTCCGTTGTGTTGCTAAGGGTCTTGTAGAGTGCTGTCGGGTCCTGGAGTATTCTGTAGGGTTCCAGAGGGGCTCGTAGGGTTCCGTCAAAATCTGTAGGCTTCCCTAGGGGCCCGTAGACTCCCGTAGATTTCCGTAGGGGCCTGTAGGGTTGTGTAAGTGCCCGCAGGGGTTGGTAGGAGCTTGTAGGGTTCCATAAGTTTCCAGAGGGTTGTGTAGGGTTCCGTAGGGGCCGGTGGTGTTCCCTAGGGGCCTGTAGAGTCTCGTACAGTTCCGCAGGGGCCTGTAGTGTTCCCTAGGGGCCTGTAGAGTCTCGTACAGTTCCGTAGGGGCCTGTAGGTTTCCATAAGCGCCCGCAGAGGTTTGAAGGGGCCCGTACTGTTCCGTAAGGATCCATAGGGCTCCGTAGAGCTTCGTAGGTTCCCTAGAGGCCTGTAGAGTACCGCAGGAGCCAGTAGTGTTCTGTAGGGGCCCGTAGGGTTCCTTCCATAGGGGCTGGCAGTGTTCCGTAGGGGCCTCTAGGGTTGTGTAAGTGCCCGCAGGAGTCTGTAGGAGTCTGTGGGATTGTGTAAGGTTCCGGAGGGTTCTGCAGGGTTCCGTAGGGGCCCGTAGAGTTCCGTAGTGGCTGGTAAAGTTCCGTAGGGCCCTGTACCGTTCCGTAACTGCCTGCAAGGGTCTTTAGGCTTCCGTAGGGGCTGGTAGGGTTCCGTGGGTTCCTGCAGAGTTCTGCAAGTGCCCGGAAGGGCCTGTAGGGGCCCACAGTGTTTCTGTCAGGTTCCGTAGAGTTCCGTAGGGGCCATAGGTTTCCGTAGTGGCTGGTAGTATTCCGTAGGGGTCTGTAGGGTTCCGTAGGCACCTGCAGTGTTCTGTAGGAGCCCATAGGGTTTTAGTGAGGTTCCGTTGTGTTGCTAAGGGTCTTGTAGAGTGCTGTCGGGTCCTGGAGTATTCTGTAGGGTTCCAGAGGGGCTCGTAGGGTTGCGTCAAAATCTGTAGGCTTCCCTAGGGGCCCGTAGACTCCCGTAGATTTCCGTAGGGGCCTGTAGGGTTGTGTAAGTGCCCGCAGGGGGTTGGTAGGAGCTTGTAGGGTTCCATAAGTTTCCAGAGGGTTGTGTAGGGTTCCGTAGGGGCCGGTGGTGTTCCCTAGGGGCCTGTAGAGTCTCGTACAGTTCCGCAGGGGCCTGTAGTGTTCCCTAGGGGCCTGTAGAGTCTCGTACAGTTCCGTAGGGGCCTGTAGGTTTCCATAAGCGCCCGCAGAGGTTTGAAGGGGCCCGTACTGTTCCGTAAGGATCCATAGGGCTCCGTAGAGCTTCGTAGGTTCCCTAGAGGCCTGTAGAGTACCGCAGGAGCCAGTAGTGTTCTGTAGGGGCCCGTAGGGTTCCTTCCCTAGGGGCTGGCAGTGTTCCGTAGGGGCCTGTAGGGTTGTGTAAGTGCCCGCAGGAGTCTGTAGGAGTCTGTGGGATTCTGTAAGGTTCCGGAGGGTTCTGCAGGGTTCCGTAGGGGCCCGTAGAGTTCCGTAGTGGCTGGTAAAGTTCCGTAGGGCCCTGTACCGTTCCGTAACTGCCTGCAAGGGTCTTTAGGCTTCCGTAGGGGCTGGTAGGGTTCCGTGGGTTCCTGCAGAGTTCTGCAAGTGCCCGGAAGGGCCTGTAGGGGCCCACAGTGTTTCTGTCAGGTTCCGTAGAGTTCCGTAGGGGCCATAGGTTTCCGTAGTGGCTGGTAGTATTCCGTAGGGGTCTGTAGGGTTCCGTAGGCACCTGCAGTGTTCTGTAGGAGCCCGTAGGGTTTTAGTGAGGTTCCGTTGTGTTGCTAAGGGTCTTGTAGAGTGCTGTCGGGTCCTGGAGTATTCTGTAGGGTTCCAGAGGGGCTCGTAGGGTTGCGTCAAAATCTGTAGGCTTCCCTAGGGGCCCGTAGACTCCCGTAGATTTCCGTAGGGGCCTGTAGGGTTGTGTAAGTGCCCGCAGGGGGTTGGTAGGAGCTTGTAGGGTTCCATAAGTTTCCAGAGGGTTGTGTAGGGTTCCGTAGGGGCCGGTGGTGTTCCCTAGGGGCCTGTAGAGTCTCGTACAGTTCCGTAGGGGCCTGTAGGTTTCCATAAGCGCCCGCAGAGGTTTGAAGGGGCCCGTACTGTTCCGTAAGGATCCATAGGGCTCCGTAGAGCTTCGTAGGTTCCCTAGAGGCCTGTAGAGTACCGCAGGAGCCAGTAGTGTTCTGTAGGGGCCCGTAGGGTTCCTTCCGTAGGGGCTGGCAGTGTTCCGTAGGGGCCTGTAGGGTTGTGTAAGTGCCCGCAGGAGTCTGTAGGAGTCTGTGGGATTCTGTAAGGTTCCGGAGGGTTCTGCAGGGTTCCGTAGGGGCCCGTAGAGTTCCGTAGTGGCTGGTAAAGTTCCGTAGGGCCCTGTACCCTTCCGTAACTGCCTGCAAGGGTCTTTAGGCTTCCGTAGGGGCTGGTAGGGTTCCATAAAGTTCCGTGGGTTCCTGCAGAGTTCTGCAAGTGCCCGGAAGGGCCTGTAGGGGCCCACAGTGTTTCTGTCAGGTTCCGTAGAGTTCCGTAGGGGCCATAGGTTTCCGTAGTGGCTGGTAGTATTCCGTAGGGGTCTGTAGGGTTCCGTAGGCACCTGCAGTGTTCTGTAGGAGCCCATAGGGTTTTAGTGAGGTTCCGTTGTGTTGCTAAGGGTCTTGTAGAGTGCTGTCGGGTCCTGGAGTATTCTGTAGGGTTCCAGAGGGGCTCATAGGGTTCCATCAAAATCTGTAGGGTTCCCTAGGGGCCCATAGAGTCCCGTAGATTTCCGTAGGGGCCTGTAGGGTTGTGTAAGTGCCCGCAGGGGTTGGTAGGAGCTTGTAGGGTGCCATAAGTTTCCAGAGGGTTGTGTAGGGTTCCGTATAGGCCTGTAGTGTTCCCTAGGGGCCTGTAGAGTCTCGTACAGTTCCGTAGGGGCCTGTGGTATTCCCTAAGGGCCTGTAGAGTCTCGCACAGTTCCGTAGGGTCCTGTAGGTTTCCATAAGCACCCGCAGAGGTCTGAAGGGGCCCTTACTGTTCCGTAAGGATCCATAGGGCTCCGTAGAGCTTTGTAGGTTCCCTAGAGGCCTGTAGAGTACCGCAGGAGCTAGTAGTGTTCTGTAGGGGCCCGTAGGGTTCCTTCCATAGGGGCTGGCAGTGTTCCGTAGGGGCCTCTAGGGTTGTGTAAGTGCCCGTAGGAGTCTGTGGGATTCTGTAAGGTTCTGGAGGGTTCTGCAGGGTTCCGTAGGGGCCCGTAGAGTTCCGTAGTGGCTGGTAAAGTTCCGTAGGGCCCTGTGGGGTTCTGTATGGACCTGTAGGGTTCCGTAGGGGCCTGCAGGGTTCTGTAAGTGCCCGCAGGTGTCTGTAGGGTTCCGTAGGGGTCTGTAGGGTTCCGTAGGCACCTGCAGTGTTCTGTAGGAGCCCATAGGGTTTTAGTGAGGTTCCGTTGTGCTGCTAAGGGTCTTGTAGAGTGCTGTCGGGTCCTGGAGTATTCTGTAGGGTTCCAGAGGGGCTCGTAGGGTTCCGTCAAAATCTGTAGGCTTCCCTAGGGGCCCGTGGAGACCCGTAGATTTCCGTAGGGGCCTGTAGGGTTGTGTAAGTGCCCGCAGGGGTTGGTAGGAGCTTGTAGGGTGCCATATGTTTCCGGAGGGTTGTGTAGTGTTCCGTAGGGGCCTTGGTGTTCCCTAGGGGCCTGTAGAGTCTCGTACAGTTCCGTAGGGGCCTGTAGTGTTCCCTAGGGGCCTGTAGAGTCTCGTACAGTTCGGTAGGGTCCTGTAGGTTTCCATAAGCGCCCGCAGAGGTTTGAAGGGACCCGTACTGTTCCGTAAGGATCCATAGGGCTCCCTAGAGCTTCGTAGGTTCCCTAGAGGCCTGTAGAGTACCGCAGGAGCCAGTAGTTTTCTGTAGGGCCCCGTAGGGTTCCTTCCATAGGGGCTGGCAGTGTTCCGTAGGGTCCTCTAGGGTTGAGTAAGTGCCCGCAGGAGTCTGTAAGAGTCTGTGGGATTCTGTAAGGTTCTGGAGGGTTCTGCCGGGTTCCGTAGGGGCCTGTAGAGTTCCGTAGTGGCTGGTAAAGTTCCGTAGGGCCCTGTACCGTTCCGTAACTGCCTGCAAGGGTCTTTAGGCTTCCGTAGGGGCTGGTAGGGTTCCATAAAGTTCCGTGGGTTCCTGCAGAGTTCTGCAAGTGCCCGCAAGGGCCTGTAGGGGCCCACAGTGTTTCTGTCAGGTTCCGTAGAGTTCCGTAGGGGCCATAGGTTTCCATAGTGGCTGGTAGTATCCCGTAGGGGTCTGTAGGGTTCCGTAGGCACCTGCAGTGTTCTGTAGGAGCCCATAGGGTTTTAGTGAGGTTCTGTTGTGTTGCTAAGGGTCTTGTAGAGTGCTGTCGGGTCCTGGAGTATTCTGTAGGGTTCCAGAGGGGCTTGTAGGGTTCCCTCGAAATCTGTAGGCTTCCCTAGGGGCCCATAGAGTCCCGTAGGGTTCCGTAGGGGCCTGCAGGGTTCTGTAAGTGCCCGCAGGTGTCTGTAGGGTTCCGTAGGGGTCTGTAGGGTTCCGTAGGCACCTGCAGTGTTCTGTAGGAGCCCATAGGGTTTTAGTGAGGTTCCGTTGTGTTGCTAAGGGTCTTGTAGAGTGCTGTCAGGTCCTGGAGTATTCTGTAGGGTTCCAGAGGGGCTCGTAGGGTTCCGTCGAAATCTGTAGGCTTCCCTAGGGGCCCGTGGAGACCCGTAGATTTCCGTAGGGGCCTGTAGCGTTGTGTAAGTGCCCGCAGGGGTTGGTAGGAGCTTGTAGGGTGCCATATGTTTCCGGAGGGTTGTGTAGGGTTCCGTAGGGGCCTGTGGTGTTCCCTAGGGGCCTGTAGAGTCTCGTACAGTTCCGTAGGGGCCTGTGGTGTTCCCTAGGGGCCTGTAGAGTCTCGTATGGTTCCGTAGGGGCCTGTGGTATTCCCTAAGGGCCTGTAGAGTCTCGCACAGTTCCGTAGGGTCCTATAGGTTTCCATAAGCACCCGCAGAGGTCTGAAGGGGCCCGTACTGTTCCGTAAGGATCCATAGGGTTCCGTAGAGATTCGTAGGTTCCCTAGAGGCCTGTAGAGTACCGCAGGAGCCAGTAGTGTTCTGTAGGGGCCCGTAGGGTTCCTTCCCTAGGGGCTGGCAGTGTTCCGTAGGGGCCTCTAGGGTTGAGTAAGTGCCCGCAGGAGTCTGTAGGAATCCGTGGGATTCTGTAAGGTTCTGGAGGGTTCTGCAGGGTTCCGTAGGGGCCCGTAGAGTTCCGTAGTGGCTGGTAAAGTTCCGTAGGGCCCTGTACCGTTCCGTAACTGCCTGCAAGGGTCTTTAGGCTTCCGTAGGGGCTGGTAGGGTTCCATAAAGTTCCGTGGGTTCCTGCAGAGTTCTGCAAGTGCCCGCAAGGGCCTGTAGGGGCGCACAGTGTTTCTGTCAGGTTCCGTAGAGTTCCATAGGGGCCATAGGTTTCCATAGTGGCTGGTAGTATTCCGTAGGGGTCTGTAGGGTTCCGTAGGCACCTGCAGTGTTCTGTAGGAGCCCATAGGGTTTTAGTGAGGTTCCGTTGTGTTGCTAAGGGTCTTGTAGAGTGCTGTCGGGTCCTGGAGTATTCTGTAGGGTTCCAGAGGGGCTTGTAGGGTTCCGTCAAAATCTGTAGGGTTCCCTAGGGGCCCATAGAGTCCCGTAGATTTCCGTAGGGGCCTGTAGGGTTGTGTAAGTGCCCGCAGGGGTTGGTAGGAGCTTGTAGGGTGCCATATGTTTCCGGAGGGTTGTGTAGGGTTCCGTAGGGGCCTGTGGTGTTCCCTAGGGGCCTGTAGAGTCTCGTATGGTTCCGTAGGGGCCTGTGGTATTCCCTAAGGGCCTGTAGAGTCTCGCACAGTTCCGTAGGGTCCTGTAGGTTTCCATAAGCACCCGCAGAGGTCTGAAGGGGCCCGTACTGTTCCGTAAGGATCCATAGGGCTCCGTAGAGCTTCGTAGGTTCCCTAGAGGCCTGTAGAGTACCGCAGGAGCTAGTAGTGTTCTGTAGGGGCCCGTAGGGTTCCTTCCATAGGGGCTGGCAGTGT
The DNA here is from genome assembly GCF_964106895.1 of Numenius arquata. NCBI lineage: Eukaryota > Metazoa > Chordata > Aves > Charadriiformes > Scolopacidae > Numenius > Numenius arquata. The sequence continues at coordinate 51,066 of NW_027414462.1, forward strand.
TCCGTAGGGTCCTCTAGGGTTGTGTAAGTGCCCGTAGGAGTCTGTGGGATTCTGTAAGGTTCCGTAGGGTTCTGCAGGGTTCCGTAGGGGCCCGTAGAGTTCCGTAGTGGCTGGTAAAGTTCCGTAGGGCCCTGTGGGGTTCTGTATGGACCTGTAGGGTTCCGTAGGGGCCTGCAGGGTTCTGTAAGTGCCCGCAGGTGTCTGTAGGGTTCCGTAGGGGTCTGTAGGGTTCCGTAGGCACCTGCAGTGTTCTGTAGGAGCCCATAGGGTTTTAGTGAGGTTCCGTTGTGTTGCTAAGGGTCTTGTAGAGTGCTGTCGGGTCCTGGAGTATTCTGTAGGGTTCCAGAGGGGCTCGTAGGGTTCCGTCGAAATCTGTAGGCTTCCCTAGGGGCCCGTGGAGACCCGTAGATTTCCGTAGGGGCCTGTAGGGTTGTGTAAGTGCCCGCAGGGGTTGGTAGGAGCTTGTAGGGTGCCATATGTTTCCGGAGGGTTGTGTAGTGTTCCGTAGGGGCCTGTGGTGTTCCCTAGGGGCCTGTAGAGTCTCGTACAGTTCCGTAGGGGCCTGTAGTGTTCCCTAGGGGCCTGTAGAGTCTCGTACAGTTCGGTAGGGTCCTGTAGGTTTCCATAAGCGCCCGCAGAGGTTTGAAGGGACCCGTACTGTTCCGTAAGGATCCATAGGGCTCCCTAGAGCTTCGTAGGTTCCCTAGAGGCCTGTAGAGTACCGCAGGAGCCAGTAGTGTTCTGTAGGGGCCCGTAGGATTCCTTCCATAGGGGCTGGCAGTGTTCCGTAAGGGCCTGTAGGGTTGTGTAAGTGCCCGCAGGAGTCTGTAGGAGTCTGTGGGATTGTGTAAGGTTCTGGAGGGTTCTGCAGGGTTCCGTAGGGGCCCGTAGAGTTCCGTAGTGGCTGGTAAAGTTCCATAGGGCCCTGTACCATTCCGTAACTGCCTGCAAGGGTCTTTAGGCTTCTGTAGGGGCTGGTAGGGTTCCATAAAGTTCCGTGGGTTCCTGCAGAGTTCTGCAAGTGCCCGCAAGGGCCTGTAGGGGCCCACAGTGTTTCTGTCAGGTTCCGTAGAGTTCCGTAGGGGCAATAGGTTTCCATAGTGGCTGGTAGTATTCCGTAGGGGTCTGTTGGGTTCCATAGGCGCCTGCAGTGTTCTGTAGGAGCCCATAGGGTTTTAGTGAGGTTCGGTTGTGTTGCTAAGGGTCTTGTAGAGTGCTGTCGGGTCCTGGAGTATTCTGTAGGGTTCCAGAGGGGCTTGTAGGGTTCCGTCAAAATCTGTAGGCTTCCCTAGGGGCCCATAGAGTCCCGTAGATTTCCGTAGGGGCCTGTAGGGTTGTGTAAGTGCCCGCAGGGGTTGGTAGGAGCTTGTAGGGTGCCATAAGTTTCCAGAGGGTTGTGTAGGGTTCCGTAGGGGCCTGTGGTGTTCCCTAGGGGCCTGTAGAGTCTCGTACAGTTCCGTAGGGTCCTGTAGGTTTCCATAAGCGCCCGCAGAGGTCTGAAGGGGCCCGTACTGTTCCGTAAGGATCCATAGGGTTCCGTAGAGCTTCGTAGGTTCCCTAGAGGCCTGTAGAGTACCGCAGGAGCCAGTAGTGTTCTGTAGGGGCCCGTAGGGTTCCTTCCGTAGGGGCTGGCAGTGTTCCGTAAGGGCCTGTAGGGTTGTGTAAGTGCCCGCAGGAGTCTGTAGGAGTCTGTGGGATTCTGTAAGGTTCTGGAGGGTTCTGCAGGGTTCCGTAGGGGCCCGTAGAGTTCCGTAGTGGCTGGTAAAGTTCCATAGGGCCCTGTACCATTCCGTAACTGCCTGCAAGGGTCTTTAGGCTTCCGTAGGGGCTGGTAGGGTTCCATAAAGTTCCGTGGGTTCCTGCAGAGTTCTGCAAGTGCCCGCAAGGGCCTGTAGGGGCCCACAGTGTTTCTGTCAGGTTCCGTAGAGTTCCGTAGGGGCCATAGGTTTCCGTAGTGGCTGGTAGTATTCCGTAGGGGTCTGTAGGGTTCCGTAGGCGCCTGCAGTGTTCTGTAGGAGCCCATAGGGTTTTAGTGAGGTTCCGTTGTGTTGCTAAGGGTCTTGTAGAGTGCTGTCGGGTCCTGGAGTATTCTGTAGGGTTCCAGAGGGGCTCGTAGGGTTCCGTCGAAATCTGTAGGGTTCCCTAGGGGCCCATAGAGTCCCGTAGATTTCCGTAGGGGCCTGTAGGGTTGTGTAAGTGCCCGCAGGGGTTGGTAGGAGCTTGTAGGGTGCCATAAGTTTCCAGAGGGTTGTGTAGGGTTCCGTAGGGGCCTGTGGTGTTCCCTAGGGGCCTGTAGAGTCTCGTACAGTTCCGTAGGGTCCTGTAGGTTACCATAAGCGCCCGCAGAGGTTTGAAGGGGCCCGTACTGTTCCGTAAGGATCCATAGGGTTCCGTAGAGCTTCGTAGGTTCCCTAGAGGCCTGTAGAGTACCGCAGGAGCCAGTAGTGTTCTGTAGGGGCCCGTAGGATTCCTTCCATAGGGGCTGGTAGTGTTCCGTAAGGGCCTGTAGGGTTGTGTAAGTGCCCGCAGGAGTCTGTAGGAGTCTGTGGGATTCTGTAAGGTTCTGGAGGGTTCTGCAGGGTTCCGTAGGGGCCCGTAGAGTTCCGTAGTGGCTGGTAAAGTTCTGTAGGGCCCTGTACCATTCCGTAACTGCCTGCAAGGGTCTTTAGGCTTCTGTAGGGGCTGGTAGGGTTCCATAAAGTTCCGTGGGTTCCTGCAGAGTTCTGCAAGTGCCCGCAAGGGCCTGTAGGGGCCCACAGTGTTTCTGTCAGGTTCCGTAGAGTTCCATAGGGGCCATAGGTTTCCGTAGGGGCTGGTAGTATTCCGTAGGGGTCTGTAGGGTTCCGTAGGCACCTGCAGTGTTCTGTAGGAGCCCATAGGGTTTTAGTGAGGTTCCGTTGTGTTGCTAAGGGTCTTGTAGAGTGCTGTCGGGTCCTGGAGTATTCTGTAGGGTTCCAGAGGGGCTCGTAGGGTTCCGTCGAAATCTGTAGGGTTCCCTAGGGGCCCATAGAGTCCCGTAGATTTCCGTAGGGGCCTGTAGGGTTGTGTAAGTGCCCGCAGGGGTTGGTAGGAGCTTGTAGGGTGCCATATGTTTCCGGAGGGTTGTGTAGGGTTCCGTAGGGGCCTGTGGTGTTCCCTAGGGGCCTGTAGAGTCTCGTACAGTTCCGTAGGGGCCTGTGGTGTTCCCTAGGGGCCTGTAGAGTCTCGTATGGTTCCGTAGGGGCCTGTGGTATTCCCTAAGGGCCTGTAGAGTCTCGCACAGTTCCGTAGGGTCCTGTAGGTTTCCATAAGCACCCGCAGAGGTCTGAAGGGGCCCGTACTGTTCCGTAAGGATCCATAGGGCTCCGTAGAGCTTCGTAGGTTCCCTAGAGGCCTGTAGAGTACCGCAGGAGCCAGTAGTGTTCTGTAGGGGCCCGTAGGGTTCCTTCCATAGGGGCTGGCAGTGTTCCGTAGGGTCCTCTAGGGTTGTGTAAGTGCCCGTAGGAGTCTGTGGGATTCTGTAAGGTTCCGTAGGGTTCTGCAGGGTTCCGTAGGGGCCCGTAGAGTTCCGTAGTGGCTGGTAAAGTTCCGTAGGGCCCTGTGGGGTTCTGTATGGACCTGTAGGGTTCCGTAGGGGCCTGCAGGGTTCTGTAAGTGCCCGCAGGTGTCTGTAGGGTTCCGTAGGGGTCTGTAGGGTTCCGTAGGCACCTGCAGTGTTCTGTAGGAGCCCATAGGGTTTTAGTGAGGTTCCGTTGTGTTGCTAAGGGTCTTGTAGAGTGCTGTCGGGTCCTGGAGTATTCTGTAGGGTTCCAGAGGGGCTCGTAGGGTTCCGTCGAAATCTGTAGGCTTCCCTAGGGGCCCGTGGAGACCCGTAGATTTCCGTAGGGGCCTGTAGGGTTGTGTAAGTGCCCGCAGGGGTTGGTAGGAGCTTGTAGGGTGCCATATGTTTCCGGAGGGTTGTGTAGTGTTCCGTAGGGGCCTGTGGTGTTCCCTAGGGGCCTGTAGAGTCTCGTACAGTTCCGTAGGGGCCTGTAGTGTTCCCTAGGGACCTGTAGAGTCTCGTACAGTTCGGTAGGGTCCTGTAGGTTTCCATAAGCGCCCGCAGAGGTTTGAAGGGACCCGTACTGTTTCGTAAGGATCCATAGGGCTCCCTAGAGCTTCGTAGGTTCCCTAGAGGCCTGTAGAGTACCGCAGGAGCCAGTAGTTTTCTGTATGGCCCCGTAGGGTTCCTTCCATAGGGGCTGGCAGTGTTCCGTAGGGTCCTCTAGGGTTGAGTAAGTGCCCGCAGGAGTCTGTAAGAGTCTGTGGGATTCTGTAAGGTTCTGGAGGGTTCTGCCGGGTTCCGTAGGGGCCTGTAGAGTTCCGTAGTGGCTGGTAAAGTTCCGTAGGGCCCTGTACCGTTCCGTAACTGCCTGCAAGGGTCTTTAGGCTTCCGTAGGGGCTGGTAGGGTTCCATAAAGTTCCGTGGGTTCCTGCAGAGTTCTGCAAGTGCCCGCAAGGGCCTGTAGGGGCCCACAGTGTTTCTGTCAGGTTCCGTAGAGTTCCGTAGGGGCCATAGGTTTCCGTAGTGGCTGGTAGTATCCCCTAGGGGTCTGTAGGGTTCCGTAGGCACCTGCAGTGTTCTGTAGGAGCCCATAGGGTTTTAGTGAGGTTCCGTTGTGTTGCTAAGGGTCTTGTAGAGTGCTGTCGGGTCCTGGAGTATTCTGTAGGGTTCCAGAGGGGCTTGTAGGGTTCCGTCGAAATCTGTAGGCTTCCCTAGGGGCCCATAGAGTCCCGTAGATTTCCGTAGGGGCCTCTAGGGTTGAGTAAGTGCCCGCAGGAGTCTGTAGGAATCCGTGGGATTCTGTAATGTTCTGGAGGGTTCTGCAGGGTTCCGTAGGGGCCCGTAGAGTTCCGTAGTGGCTGGTAAAGTTCCGTAGGGCCCTGTACCGTTCCGTAACTGCCTGCAAGGGTCTTTAGGCTTCCGTAGGGGCTGGTAGGGTTCCATAAAGTTCCGTAGGTTCCTGCAGAGTTCTGCAAGTGCCCGCAAGGGCCTGTAGGGGCCCACAGTGTTTCTGTCAGGATCCGTAGAGTTCCGTAGGGGCCATAGGTTTCCGTAGTGGCTGGTAGTATCCCGTAGGGGTCTGTAGGGTTCCGTAGGCGCCTGCAGTGTTCTGTAGGAGCCCATAGGGTTTTAGTGAGGTTCCGTTGTGTTGCTAAGGGTCTTGTAGAGTGCTGTCGGGTCCTGGAGTATTCTGTAGGGTTCCAGAGGGGCTTGTAGGGTTCCGTCGAAATCTGTAGGCTTCCCTAGGGGCCCGTGGAGACCCGTAGATTTCCGTAGGGGCCTGTAGGGTTGTGTAAGTGCCCGCAGGGGTTGGTAGGAGCTTGTAGGGTGCCATATGTTTCCGGAGGGTTGTGTAGGGTTCCGTAGGGGCCTGTGGTGTTCCCTAGGGGCCTGTAGAGTCTCGTATGGTTCGGTAGGGGCCTGTGGTATTCCCTAAGGGCCTGTAGAGTCTCGCACAGTTCCGTAGGGTCCTGTAGGTTTCCATAAGCACCCGCAGAGGTCTGAAGGGGCCCGTACTGTTCCGTAAGGATCCATAGGGCTCCGTAGAGCTTCGTAGGTTCCCTAGAGGGCTGTAGAGTACCGCAGGAGCCAGTAGTGTTCTGTAGGGGCCCGTAGGGTTCCTTCCATAGGGGCTGGCAGTGTTCCGTAGGGTCCTCTAGGGTTGTGTAAGTGCCCGTAGGAGTCTGTGGGATTCTGTAAGGTTCCGTAGGGTTCTGCAGGGTTCCGTAGGGGCCCGTAGAGTTCCGTAGTGGCTGGTAAAGTTCCGTAGGGCCCTGTGGGGTTCTGTATGGACCTGTAGGGTTCCGTAGGGGCCTGCAGGGTTCTGTAAGTGCCCGCAGGTGTCTGTAGGGTTCCGTAGGGGTCTGTAGGGTTCCGTAGGCACCTGCAGTGTTCTGTAGGAGCCCATAGGGTTTTAGTGAGGTTCCGTTGTGTTGCTAAGGGTCTTGTAGAGTGCTGTCGGGTCCTGGAGTATTCTGTAGGGTTCCAGAGGGGCTCGTAGGGTTCCGTCGAAATCTGTAGGCTTCCCTAGGGGCCCGTGGAGTCCCTTAGATTTCCGTAGGGGCCTGTAGGGTTGTGTAAGTGCCCGCAGGGGTTGGTAGGAGCTTGTAGGGTGCCATATGTTTCCGGAGGGTTGTGTAGTGTTCCGTAGGGGCCTGTGGTGTTCCCTAGGGGCCTGTAGAGTCTCGTACAGTTCCGTAGGGGCCTGTAGTGTTCCCTAGGGGCCTGTAGAGTCTCGTACAGTTCGGTAGGGTCCTGTAGGTTTCCATAAGCGCCCGCAGAGGTTTGAAGGGACCCGTACTGTTTCGTAAGGATCCATAGGGCTCCCTAGAGCTTCGTAGGTTCCCTAGAGGCCTGTAGAGTACCGCAGGAGCCAGTAGTTTTCTGTAGGGCCCCGTAGGGTTCCTTCCATAGGGGCTGGCAGTGTTCCGTAGGGTCCTCTAGGATTGAGTAAGTGCCCGCAGGAGTCTGTAAGAGTCTGTGGGATTCTGTAAGGTTCTGGAGGGTTCTGCCGGGTTCCGTAGGGGCCTGTAGAGTTCCGTAGTGGCTGGTAAAGTTCCGTAGGGCCCTGTACCGTTCCGTAACTGCCTGCAAGGGTCTTTAGGCTTCCGTAGGGGCTGGTAGGGTTCCATAAAGTTCCGTGGGTTCCTGCAGAGTTCTGCAAGTGCCCGCAAGGGCCTGTAGGGGCCCACAGTGTTTCTGTCAGGTTCCGTAGAGTTCCGTAGGGGCCATAGGTTTCCGTAGTGGCTGGTAGTATCCCGTAGGGGTCTGTAGGGTTCCGTAGGCACCTGCAGTGTTCTGTAGGAGCCCATAGGGTTTTAGTGAGGTTCCGTTGTGTTGCTAAGGGTCTTGTAGAGTGCTGTCGGGTCCTGGAGTATTCTGTAGGGTTCCAGAGGGGCTTGTAGGGTTCCGTCGAAATCTGTAGGCTTCCCTAGGGGCCCATAGAGTCCCGTAGATCTCCGTAGGGGCCTGTAGGGTTGTGTAAGTGCCCGCAGGGGTTGGTAGGAGCTTGTAGGGTGCCATATGTTTCCGGAGGGTTGTGTAGGGTTCCGTAGGGGCCTGTGGTGTTCCCTAGGGGCCTGTAGAGTCTCGTATGGTTCCGTAGGGGCCTGTGGTATTCCCTAAGGGCCTGTAGAGTCTCGCACAGTTCCGTAGGGTCCTGTAGGTTTCCATAAGCACCCGCAGAGGTCTGAAGGGGCCCGTACTGTTCCGTAAGGATCCACAGGGCTCCGTAGAGATTCGTAGGTTCCCTAGAGGCCTGTAGAGTACCGCAGGAGCCAGTAGTGTTCTGTAGGGGCCCGTAGGGTTCCTTCCATAGGGGCTGGCAGTGTTCTGTAGGGGCCTGTAGGGTTGAGTAAGTGCCCGCAGGAGTCTGTAGGAATCCGTGGGATTCTGTAAGGTTCTGGAGGGTTCTGCAGGGTTCCGTAGGGGCCCGTAGAGTTCCGTAGTGGCTGGTAAAGTTCCGTAGGGCCCTGTACCGTTCCGTAACTGCCTGCAAGGGTCTTTAGGCTTCCGTAGGGGCTGGTAGGGTTCCATAAAGTTCCGTGGGTTCCTGCAGAGTTCTGCAAGTGCCCGCAAGGGCCTGTAGGGGCGCACAGTGTTTCTGTCAGGTTCCGTAGAGTTCCATAGGGGCCATAGGTTTCCATAGTGGCTGGTAGTATCCCGTAGGGGTCTGTAGGGTTCCGTAGGCACCTGCAGTGTTCTGTAGGAGCCCATAGGGTTTTAGTGAGGTTCGGTTGTGTTGCTAAGGGTCTTGTAGAATGCTGTCGGGTCCCGGAGTATTCTGTAGGGTTCCAGAGGGGCTTGTAGGGTTCCGTCAAAATCTGTAGGCTTCCCTAGGGGCCCATAGAGTCCCGTAGATTTCCGTAGGGGCCTCTAGGGTTGTGTAAGTGCCCGCAGGGGTTGGTAGGAGCTTGTAGGGTGCCATATGTTTCTGGAGGGTTGTGTAGGGTTCCGTAGGGGCCTGTAGTGTTCCCTAGGGGCCTGTAGAGTCTCATACAGTTCGGTAGGGTCCTGTAGGTTTCCATAAGCGCCCGCAGAGGTTTGAAGGGACCCGTACTGTTCCGTAAGGATCCATAGGGCTCCGTAGAGCTTCGTAGGTTCCCTAGAGGCCTGTAGAGTACCGCAGGAGCCAGTAGTTTTCTGTAGGGCCCCGTAGGGTTCCTTCCATAGGGGCTGGCAGTGTTCCGTAGGGTCCTCTAGGGTTGAGTAAGTGCCCGCAGGAGTCTGTAGGAGTCTGTGGGATTTTGTAAGGTTCTGGAGGGTTCTGCAGGGTTCCGTAGGGGCCCGTAGAGTTCCGTAGTGGCTGGTAAAGTTCCCTAGGGCCCTGTACCGTTCCGTAACTGCCTGCAAGGGTCTTTAGGCTTCCGTAGGGGCTGGTAGGGTTCCATAAAGTTCCGTGGGTTCCTGCAGAGTTCTGCAAGGTCCCGCAAGGGCCTGTAGGGGCCCACAGTGTTTCTGTCAGGTTCCGTAGAGTTCCGTAGGTGCCATAGGTTTCCGTAGTGGCTGGTAATATTCCGTAGGGGTCTGTAGGGTTCCGTAGGCACCTGCAGTGTTCTGTAGGAGCCCATAGGGTTTTCGTGAGGTTCCGTTGTGTTGCTAAGGGTCTTGTAGAGTGCTGTCGGGTCCTGGAGTATTCTGTAGGGTTCCAGAGGGGCTCGTAGGGTTCCGTCAAAATCTGTAAGCTTCCCTAGGGGCCCGTAGAGTCCCGTAGATTTCCGTAGGGGCCTGTAGGGTTGTGTAAGTGCCCGCAGGGGTTGGTAGGAGCTTGTAGGGTGCCATAAGTTTCCAGAGGATTGTGTAGGGTTCCGTAGGGGCCTGTGGTGTTCCCTAGGGGCCTGTAGAGTGTCGTATGGTTCCGTAGGGGCCGGTGGTGTTCCCTAGGGGCCTGTAGAGTCTCGTACAGTTCCGCAGGGGCCTGTAGTGTTCCCTAGGGGCCTGTAGAGTCTCGTACAGTTCCGTAGGGGCCTGTAGGTTTCCATAAGCGCCCGCAGAGGTTTGAAGGGGCCCGTACTGTTCCGTAAGGATCCATAGGGCTCCGTAGAGCTTCGTAGGTTCCCTAGAGGCCTGTAGAGTACCGCAGGAGCCAGTAGTGTTCTGTAGGGGCCCGTAGGGTTCCTTCCCTAGGGGCTGGCAGTGTTCCGTAGGGGCCTGTAGGGTTGTGTAAGTGCCCGCAGGAGTCTGTAGGAGTCTGTGGGATTCTGTAAGGTTCCGGAGGGTTCTGCAGGGTTCCGTAGGGGCCCGTAGAGTTCCGTAGTGGCTGGTAAAGTTCCGTAGGGCCCTGTACCGTTCCGTAACTGCCTGCAAGGGTCTTTAGGCTTCCGTAGGGGCTGGTAGGGTTCCATAAAGTTCCGTGGGTTCCTGCAGAGTTCTGCAAGTGCCCGCAAGGGCCTGTAGGGGCCCACAGTGTTTCTGTCAGGTTCCGTAGAGTTCCGTAGGGGCCATAGGTTTCCGTAGTGGCTGGTAGTATTCCGTAGGGGTCTGTAGGGTTCCGTAGGCACCTGCAGTGTTCTGTAGGAGCCCATAGGGTTTTAGTGAGGTTCCGTTGTGTTGCTAAGGGTCTTGTAGAGTGCTGTCGGGTCCTGGAGTATTCTGTAGGGTTCCAGAGGGGCTCGTAGGGTTCCGTCAAAATCTGTAGTCTTCCCTAGGGGCCCGTAGAGTCCCGTAGATTTCCGTAGGGGCCTGTAGGGTTGTGTAAGTGCCCGCAGGGGTTGGTAGGAGCTTGTAGGGTTCCATAAGTTTCCAGAGGGTTGTGTAGGGTTCCGTAGGGGCCGGTGGTGTTCCCTAGGGGCCTGTAGAGTCTCGTACAGTTCCGTAGGGTCCTGTAGGTTTCCATAAGCGCCCGCAGAGGTTTGAAGGGGCCCGTACTGTTCCGTAAGGATCCATAGGGCTCCGTAGAGCTTCGTAGGTTCCCTAGAGGCCTGTAGAGTACCGCAGGAGCCAGTAGTGTTCTGTAGGGGCCCGTAGGGTTCCTTCCGTAGGGGCTGGCAGTGTTCCGTAGGGGCCTGTAGGGTTGTGTAAGTGCCCGCAGGAGTCTGTAGGAGTCTGTGGGATTCTGTCAGGTTCTGGAGGGTTCTGCAGGGTTCCGTAGGGGCCCGTAGAGTTCCGTAGTGGCTGGTAAAGTTCCGTAGGGCCCTGTACCGTTCCGTAACTGCCTGCAAGGGTCTTTAGGCTTCCGTAGGGGCTGGTAGGGTTCCATAAAGTTCCATGGGTTCCTGCAGAGTTCTGCAAGTGCCCGCAAGGGCCTGTAGGGGCCCACAGTGTTTCTGTCAGGTTCCGTAGAGTTCCGTAGGGGCCATAGGTTTCCGTAGTGGCTGGTAGTATTCCATAGGGGTCTGTAGGGTTCCGTAGGCACCTGCAGTGTTCTGTAGGAGCCCATAGGGTTTTAGTGAGGTTCCGTTGTGTTGCTAAGGGTCTTGTAGAGTGCTGTCGGGTCCTGGAGTATTCTGTAGGGTTCCAGAGGGGCTCGTAGGGTTCCGTCAAAATCTGTAGGCTTCCCTAGGGGCCCGTAGACTCCCGTAGATTTCCGTAGGGGCCTGTAGGGTTGTGTAAGTGCCCGCAGGGGTTGGTAGGAGCTTGTAGGGTTCCATAAGTTTCCAGAGGGTTGTGTAGGGTTCCGTAGGGGCCGGTGGTGTTCCCTAGGGGCCTGTAGAGTCTCGTACAGTTCCGCAGGGGCCTGTAGTGTTCCCTAGGGGCCTGTAGAGTCTCGTACAGTTCCGTAGGGGCCTGTAGGTTTCCATAAGCGCCCGCAGAGGTTTGAAGGGGCCCGTACTGTTCCGTAAGGATCCATAGGGCTCCGTAGAGCTTCGTAGGTTCCCTAGAGGCCTGTAGAGTACCGCAGGAGCCAGTAGTGTTCTGTAGGGGCCCGTAGGGTTCCTTCCATAGGGGCTGGCAGTGTTCCGTAGGGGCCTGTAGGGTTGTGTAAGTGCCCGCAGGAGTCTGTAGGAGTCTGTGGGATTGTGTAAGGTTCCGGAGGGTTCTGCAGGGTTCCGTAGGGGCCCGTAGAGTTCCGTAGTGGCTGGTAAAGTTCCGTAGGGCCCTGTACCGTTCCGTAACTGCCTGCAAGGGTCTTTAGGCTTCCGTAGGGGCTGGTAGGGTTCCGTGGGTTCCTGCAGAGTTCTGCAAGTGCCCGGAAGGGCCTGTAGGGGCCCACAGTGTTTCTGTCAGGTTCCGTAGAGTTCCGTAGGGGCCATAGGTTTCCGTAGTGGCTGGTAGTATTCCGTAGGGGTCTGTAGGGTTCCGTAGGCACCTGCAGTGTTCTGTAGGAGCCCATAGGGTTTTAGTGAGGTTCCGTTGTGTTGCTAAGGGTCTTGTAGAGTGCTGTCGGGTCCTGGAGTATTCTGTAGGGTTCCAGAGGGGCTCGTAGGGTTGCGTCAAAATCTGTAGGCTTCCCTAGGGGCCCGTAGACTCCCGTAGATTTCCGTAGGGGCCTGTAGGGTTGTGTAAGTGCCCGCAGGGGGTTGGTAGGAGCTTGTAGGGTTCCATAAGTTTCCAGAGGGTTGTGTAGGGTTCCGTAGGGGCCGGTGGTGTTCCCTAGGGGCCTGTAGAGTCTCGTACAGTTCCGCAGGGGCCTGTAGTGTTCCCTAGGGGCCTGTAGAGTCTCGTACAGTTCCGTAGGGGCCTGTAGGTTTCCATAAGCGCCCGCAGAGGTTTGAAGGGGCCCGTACTGTTCCGTAAGGATCCATAGGGCTCCGTAGAGCTTCGTAGGTTCCCTAGAGGCCTGTAGAGTACCGCAGGAGCCAGTAGTGTTCTGTAGGGGCCCGTAGGGTTCCTTCCCTAGGGGCTGGCAGTGTTCCGTAGGGGCCTGTAGGGTTGTGTAAGTGCCCGCAGGAGTCTGTAGGAGTCTGTGGGATTCTGTAAGGTTCCGGAGGGTTCTGCAGGGTTCCGTAGGGGCCCGTAGAGTTCCGTAGTGGCTGGTAAAGTTCCGTAGGGCCCTGTACCGTTCCGTAACTGCCTGCAAGGGTCTTTAGGCTTCCGTAGGGGCTGGTAGGGTTCCGTGGGTTCCTGCAGAGTTCTGCAAGTGCCCGGAAGGGCCTGTAGGGGCCCACAGTGTTTCTGTCAGGTTCCGTAGAGTTCCGTAGGGGCCATAGGTTTCCGTAGTGGCTGGTAGTATTCCGTAGGGGTCTGTAGGGTTCCGTAGGCACCTGCAGTGTTCTGTAGGAGCCCATAGGGTTTTAGTGAGGTTCCGTTGTGTTGCTAAGGGTCTTGTAGAGTGCTGTCGGGTCCTGGAGTATTCTGTAGGGTTCCAGAGGGGCTCGTAGGGTTGCGTCAAAATCTGTAGGGTTCCCTAGGGGCCCGTAGACTCCCGTAGATTTCCGTAGGGGCCTGTAGGGTTGTGTAAGTGCCCGCAGGGGGTTGGTAGGAGCTTGTAGGGTTCCATAAGTTTCCAGAGGGTTGTGTAGGGTTCCGTAGGGGCCGGTGGTGTTCCCTAGGGGCCTGTAGAGTCTCGTACAGTTCCGCAGGGGCCTGTAGTGTTCCCTAGGGGCCTGTAGAGTCTCGTACAGTTCCGTAGGGGCCTGTAGGTTTCCATAAGCGCCCGCAGAGGTTTGAAGGGGCCCGTACTGTTCCGTAAGGATCCATAGGGCTCCGTAGAGCTTCGTAGGTTCCCTAGAGGCCTGTAGAGTACCGCAGGAGCCAGTAGTGTTCTGTAGGGGCCCGTAGGGTTCCTTCCGTAGGGGCTGGCAGTGTTCCGTAGGGGCCTGTAGGGTTGTGTAAGTGCCCGCAGGAGTCTGTAGGAGTCTGTGGGATTCTGTAAGGTTCCGGAGGGTTCTGCAGGGTTCCGTAGGGGCCCGTAGAGTTCCGTAGTGGCTGGTAAAGTTCCGTAGGGCCCTGTACCCTTCCGTAACTGCCTGCAAGGGTCTTTAGGCTTCCGTAGGGGCTGGTAGGGTTCCATAAAGTTCCGTGGGTTCCTGCAGAGTTCTGCAAGTGCCCGGAAGGGCCTGTAGGGGCCCACAGTGTTTCTGTCAGGTTCCGTAGAGTTCCGTAGGGGCCATAGGTTTCCGTAGTGGCTGGTAGTATTCCGTAGGGGTCTGTAGGGTTCCGTAGGCACCTGCAGTGTTCTGTAGGAGCCCATAGGGTTTTAGTGAGGTTCCGTTGTGTTGCTAAGGGTCTTGTAGAGTGCTGTCGGGTCCTGGAGTATTCTGTAGGGTTCCAGAGGGGCTCATAGGGTTCCATCAAAATCTGTAGGCTTCCCTAGGGGCCCGTAGAGTCCCGTAGATTTCCGTAGGGGCCTGTAGGGTTGTGTAAGTGCCCGCAGGGGTTGGTAGGAGCTTGTAGGGTTCCATAAGTTTCCAGAGGGTTGTGTAGGGTTCCGTAGGGGCCTGTGGTGTTCCCTAGGGGCCTGTAGAGTCTCGTACAGTTCTGTAGGGGCCTGTGGTGTTCCCTAGGGGCCTGTAGAGTCTCGTACAGTTCCGTAGGGTCCTATAGGTTTCCATAAGCACCCGCAGAGGTTTGAAGGGGCCCGTACTGTTCTGTAAGGATCCATAGGGCTCCGTAGAGCTTCGTAGGTTCCCTAGAGGCCTGTAGAGTACCGCAGGAGCCAGTAGTGTTCTGTAGGGGCCCGTAGGGTTCCTTCCGTAGGGGCTGGCAGTGTTCCGTAGGGGCCTGTAGGGTTGTGTAAGTGCCCGCAGGAGTCTGTAGGAGTCTGTGGGATTCTGTAAGGTTCTGGAGGGTTCTGCAGGGTTCCGTAGGGGCCCGTAGAGTTCCGTAGTGGCTGGTAAAGTTCCGTAGGGCCCTGTACCGTTCCGTAACTGCCTGCAAGGGTCTTTAGGCTTCCGTAGGGGCTGGTAGGGTTCCATAAAGTTCCGTGGGTTCCTGCAGAGGTCTGCAAGTGCCTGCAAGGGCCTGTAGGGGCCCACAGTGTTTCTGTCAGGTTCCGTAGAGTTCCGTAGGGGCCATAGGTTTCCGTAGTGGCTGGTAGTATTCCATAGGGGTCTGTAGGGTTCCGTAGGCACCTGCAGTGTTCTGTAGGAGCCCATAGGGTTTTAGTGAGGTTCCGTTGTGTTGCTAAGGGTCTTGTAGAGTGCTGTCGGGTCCTGGAGTATTCTGTAGGGTTCCAGAGGGGCTCGTAGGGTTCCGTCAAAATCTGTAGGCTTCCCTAGGGGCCCGTAGACTCCCGTAGATTTCCGTAGGGGCCTGTAGGGTTGTGTAAGTGCCCGCAGGGGGTTGGTAGGAGCTTGTAGGGTTCCATAAGTTTCCAGAGGGTTGTGTAGGGTTCCGTAGGGGCCGGTGGTGTTCCCTAGGGGCCTGTAGAGTCTCGTACAGTTCCGCAGGGGCCTGTAGTGTTCCCTAGGGGCCTGTAGAGTCTCGTACAGTTCCGTAGGGGCCTGTAGGTTTCCATAAGCGCCCGCAGAGGTTTGAAGGGGCCCGTACTGTTCCGTAAGGATCCATAGGGCTCCGTAGAGCTTCGTAGGTTCCCTAGAGGCCTGTAGAGTACCGCAGGAGCCAGTAGTGTTCTGTAGGGGCCCGTAGGGTTCCTTCCGTAGGGGCTGGCAGTGTTCCGTAGGGGCCTGTAGGGTTGTGTAAGTGCCCGCAGGAGTCTGTAGGAGTCTGTGGGATTCTGTAAGGTTCCGGAGGGTTCTGCAGGGTTCCGTAGGGGCCCGTAGAGTTCCGTAGTGGCTGGTAAAGTTCCGTAGGGCCCTGTACCCTTCCGTAACTGCCTGCAAGGGTCTTTAGGCTTCCGTAGGGGCTGGTAGGGTTCCATAAAGTTCCGTGGGTTCCTGCAGAGTTCTGCAAGTGCCCGGAAGGGCCTGTAGGGGCCCACAGTGTTTCTGTCAGGTTCCGTAGAGTTCCGTAGGGGCCATAGGTTTCCGTAGTGGCTGGTAGTATTCCGTAGGGGTCTTTAGGGTTCCGTAGGCACCTGCAGTGTTCTGTAGGAGCCCATAGGGTTTTAGTGAGGTTCCGTTGTGTTGCTAAGGGTCTTGTAGAGTGCTGTCGGGTCCTGGAGTATTCTGTAGGGTTCCAGAGGGGCTCATAGGGTTCCATCAAAATCTGTAGGCTTCCCTAGGGGCCCGTAGAGTCCCGTAGATTTCCGTAGGGGCCTGTAGGGTTGTGTAAGTGCCCGCAGGGGTTGGTAGGAGCTTGTAGGGTTCCATAAGTTTCCAGAGGGTGGTGTAGGGTTCCGTAGGGGCCTGTGGTGTTCCCTAGGGGCCTGTAGAGTCTCGTACAGTTCCGTAGGGGCCTGTGGTGTTCCCTAGGGGCCTGTAGAGTCTCGTACAGTTCCGTAGGGTCCTATAGGTTTCCATAAGCACCCGCAGAGGTTTGAAGTGGCCCGTACTGTTCTGTAAGGATCCATAGGGCTCCGTAGAGCTTCGTAGGTTCCCTAGAGGCCTGTAGAGTACCGCAGGAGCCAGTAGTGTTCTGTAGGGGCCCGTAGGGTTCCTTCCGTAGGGGCTGGCAGTGTTCCGTAGGGGCCTGTAGGGTTGTGTAAGTGCCCGCAGGAGTCTGTAGGAGTCTGTGGGATTCTGTAAGGTTCCGGAGGGTTCTGAAGGGTTCCGTAGGGGCCCGTAGAGTTCCGTAGTGGCTGGTAAAGTTCCGTAGGGCCCTGTACCGTTCCGTAACTGCCTGCAAGGGTCTTTAGGCTTCCGTAGGGGCTGGTAGGGTTCCATAAAGTTCCGTGGGTTCCTGCAGAGGTCTGCAAGTGCCTGCAAGGGCCTGTAGGGGCCCACAGTGTTTCTGTCAGGTTCCGTAGAGTTCCGTAGGGGCCATAGGTTTCCGTAGTGGCTGGTAGTATTCCGTAGGGGTCTGTAGGGTTCCGTAGGCACCTGGAGTGTTCTGTAGGAGCCCATAGGGTTTTAGTGAGGTTCCGTTGTGTTGCTAAGGGTCTTGTAGAGTGCTGTCGGGTCCTGGAGTATTCTGTAGGGTTCCAGAGGGGCTCGTAGGGTTCCGTCAAAATCTGTAGGCTTCCCTAGGGGCCCGTAGACTCCCGTAGATTTCCGTAGGGGCCTGTAGGGTTGTGTAAGTGCCCGCAGGGGTTGGTAGGAGCTTGTAGGGTTCCATAAGTTTCCAGAGGGTTGTGTAGGGTTCCGTAGGGGCCGGTGGTGTTCCCTAGGGGCCTGTAGAGTCTCGTACAGTTCCGTAGGGGCCTGTAGTGTTCCCTAGGGGCCTGTAGAGTCTCGTACAGTTCCGTAGGGTCCTGTAGGTTTCCATAAGCGCCCGCAGAGGTCTGAAGGGGCCCGTACTGTTCCGTAAGGATCCATAGGGCTCCGTAGAGCTTCGTAGGTTCCCTAGAGGCCTGTAGAGTACCGCAGGAGCCAGTAGTGTTCTGTAGGGGCCCGTAGGGTTCCTTCCGTAGGGGCTGGCAGTGTTCCGTAGGGGCCTGTAGGGTTGTGTAAGTGCCCGCAGGAGTCTGTAGGAGTCTGTGGGATTCTGTAAGGTTCCGGAGGGTTCTGCAGGGTTCCGTAGGGGCCCGTAGAGTTCCGTAGTGGCTGGTAAAGTTCCGTAGGGCCCTGTACCGTTCCGTAACTGCCTGCAAGGGTCTTTAGGCTTCCGTAGGGGCTGGTAGGGTTCCATAAAGTTCCGTGGGTTCCTGCAGAGTTCTGCAAGTGCCCGCAAGGGCCTGTAGGGGCCCACAGTGTTTCTGTCAGGTTCCGTAGAGTTCCGTAGGGGCCATAGGTTTCCGTAGTGGCTGGTAGTATTCCGTAGGGGTCTGTAGGGTTCCGTAGGCACCTGCAGTGTTCTGTAGGAGCCCATAGGGTTTTAGTGAGGTTCCGTTGTGTTGCTAAGGGTCTTGTAGAGTGCTGTCGGGTCCTGGAGTATTCTGTAGGGTTCCAGAGGGGCTCGTAGGGTTCCGTCAAAATCTGTAGGCTTCCCTAGGGGCCCGTAGAGTCCCGTAGATTTCCGTAGGGGCCTGTAGGGTTGTGTAAGTGCCCGCAGGGGTTGGTAGGAGCTTGTAGGGTTGCATAAGTTTCCAGAGGGTTGTGTAGGGTTCCGTAGGGGCCGGTGGTGTTCCCTAGGGGCCTGTAGAGTCTCGTACAGTTCCGCAGGGGCCTGTAGTGTTCCCTAGGGGCCTGTAGAGTCTCGTACAGTTCCGTAGGGGCCTGTAGGTTTCCATAAGCGCCCGCAGAGGTTTGAAGGGGCCCGTACTGTTCCGTAAGGATCCATAGGGTTCCGTAGAGCTTCGTAGGTTCCCTAGAGGCCTGTAGAGTACCGCAGGAGCCAGTAGTGTTCTGTAGGGGCCCGTAGGGTTCCTTCCGTAGGGGCTGGCAGTGTTCCGTAGGGGCCTGTAGGGTTGTGTAAGTGCCCGCAGGAGTCTGTAGGAGTCTGTGGGATTCTGTAAGGTTCCGGAGGGTTCTGCAGGGTTCCGTAGGGGCCCGTAGAGTTCCGTAGTGGCTGGTAAAGTTCCGTAGGGCCCTGTACCGTTCCGTAACTGCCTGCAAGGGTCTTTAGGCTTCCGTAGGGGCTGGTAGGGTTCCATAAAGTTCCGTGGGTTCCTGCAGAGTTGTGCAAGTGCCCGCAAGGGCCTGTAGGGGCCCACAGTGTTTCTGTCAGGTTCCGTAGAGTTCCGTAGGGGCCATAGGTTTCCGTAGTGGCTGGTAGTATTCCGTAGGGGTCTGTAGGGTTCCGTAGGCACCTGCAGTGTTCTGTAGGAGCCCATAGGGTTTTAGTGAGGTTCCGTTGTGTTGCTAAGGGTCTTGTAGAGTGCTGTCGGGTCCTGGAGTATTCTGTAGGGTTCCAGAGGGGCTCGTAGGGTTCCGTCAAAATCTGTAGGCTTCCCTAGGGGCCCGTAGAGTCCCGTAGATTTCCGTAGGGGCCTGTAGGGTTGTGTAAGTGCCCGCAGGGGTTGGTAGGAGCTTGTAGGGTTGCATAAGTTTCCAGAGGGTTGTGTAGGGTTCCGTAGGGGCCGGTGGTGTTCCCTAGGGGCCTGTAGAGTCTCGTACAGTTCCGCAGGGGCCTGTAGTGTTCCCTAGGGGCCTGTAGAGTCTCGTACAGTTCCGTAGGGGCCTGTAGGTTTCCATAAGCGCCCGCAGAGGTTTGAAGGGGCCCGTACTGTTCCGTAAGGATCCATAGGGTTCCGTAGAGCTTCGTAGGTTCCCTAGAGGCCTGTAGAGTACCGCAGGAGCCAGTAGTGTTCTGTAGGGGCCCGTAGGGTTCCTTCCATAGGGGCTGGCAGTGTTCCGTAGGGGCCTGTAGGGTTGTGTAAGTGCCCGCAGGAGTCTGTAGGAGTCTGTGGGATTCTGTAAGGTTCCGGAGGGTTCTGAAGGGTTCCGTAGGGGCCTGTAGAGTTCCGTAGTGGCTGGTAAAGTTCCGTAGGGCCCTGTACCGTTCCGTAACTGCCTGCAAGGGTCTTTAGGCTTCCGTAGGGGCTGGTAGGGTTCCATAAAGTTCCGTGGGTTCCTGCGGAGGTCTGCAAGTGCCCGCAAGGGCCTGTAGGGGCCCACAGTGTTTCTGTCAGGTTCCGTAGAGTTCCGTAGGGGCCATAGGTTTCTGTAGTGGCTGGTAGTATTCCATAGGGGTCTGTAGGGTTCCGTAGGCACCTGCAGTGTTCTGTAGGAGCCCATAGGGTTTTAGTGAGGTTCCGTTGTGTTGCTAAGGGTCTTGTAGAGTGCTGTCGGGTCCTGGAGTATTCTGTAGGGTTCCAGAGGGGCTCGTAGGGTTCCGTCAAAATCTGTAGGCTTCCCTAGGGGCCCGTAGAGTCCCGTAGATTTCCGTAGGGGCCTGTAGGGTTGTGTAAGTGCCCGCAGGGGTTGGTAGGAGCTTGTAGGGTTCCATAAGTTTCCAGAGGGTGGTGTAGGGTTCCGTAGGGGCCGGTGGTGTTCCCTAGGGGCCTGTAGAGTCTCGTACAGTTCCGTAGGGGCCTGTGGTGTTCCCTAGGGACCTGTAGAGTCTCGTACAGTTCCGTAGGGTCCTGTAGGTTTCCATAAGCGCCCGCAGAGGTTTGAAGGGGCCCGTACTGTTCCGTAAGGATCCATAGGGCTCCGTAGAGCTTCGTAGGTTCCCTAGAGGCCTGTAGAGTACCGCAGGAGCCAGTAGTGTTCTGTAGGGGCCCGTAGGGTTCCTTCCGTAGGGGCTGGCAGTGTTCCGTAGGGGCCTGTAGGGTTGTGTAAGTGCCCGCAGGAGTCTGTAGGAGTCTGTGGGATTCTGTAAGGTTCCGGAGGGTTCTGCAGGGTTCCGTAGGGGCCCGTAGGGTTCCGTAGTGGCTGGTAAAGTTCCGTAGGGCCCTGTACCGTTCCGTAACTGCCTGCAAGGGTCTTTAGGCTTCCGTAGGCGCTGGTAGGGTTCCATAAAGTTCCGTGGGTTCCTGCAGAGTTCTGCAAGTGCCCGCAAGGGCCTGTAGGGGCCCACAGTGTTTCTGTCAGGTTCCGTAGAGTTCCGTAGGGGCCATAGGTTTCCGTAGTGGCTGGTAGTATTCCGTAGGGGTCTGTAGGGTTCCGTAGGCACCTGCAGTGTTCTGTAGGAGCCCATAGGGTTTTAGTGAGGTTCCGTTGTGTTGCTAAGGGTCTTGTAGAGTGCTGTCGGGTCCTGGAGTATTCTGTAGGGTTCCAGAGGGGCTCGTAGGGTTCCGTCAAAATCTGTAGGCTTCCCTAGGGGCCCGTAGAGTCCCGTAGATTTCCGTAGGGGCCTGTAGGGTTGTGTAAGTGCCCGCAGGGGTTGGTAGGAGCTTGTAGGGTTCCATAAGTTTCCAGAGGGTGGTGTAGGGTTCCGTAGGGGCCGGTGGTGTTCCCTAGGGGCCTGTAGAGTCTCGTACAGTTCCGTAGGGGCCTGTGGTGTTCCCTAGGGGCCTGTAGAGTCTCGTACAGTTCCGTAGGGTCCTGTAGGTTTCCATAAGCGCCCGCAGAGGTTTGAAGGGGCCCGTACTGTTCCGTAAGGATCCATAGGGCTCCGTAGAGCTTCGTAGGTTCCCTAGAGGCCTGTAGAGTACCGCAGGAGCCAGTAGTGTTCTGTAGGGGCCCGTAGGGTTCCTTCCGTAGGGGCTGGCAGTGTTCCGTAGGGGCCTGTAGGGTTGTGTAAGTGCCCGCAGGAGTCTGTAGGAGTCTGTGGGATTCTGTAAGGTTCCGGAGGGTTCTGCAGGGTTCCGTAGGGGCCCGTAGGGTTCCGTAGTGGCTGGTAAAGTTCCGTAGGGCCCTGTACCGTTCCGTAACTGCCTGCAAGGGTCTTTAGGCTTCCGTAGGGGCTGGTAGGGTTCCATAAAGTTCCGTGGGTTCCTGCAGAGTTCTGCAAGTGCCCGCAAGGGCCTGTAGGGGCCCACAGTGTTTCTGTCAGGTTCCGTAGAGTTCCGTAGGGGCCATAGGTTTCCGTAGTGGCTGGTAGTATTCCGTAGGGGTCTGTAGGGTTCCGTAGGCACCTGCAGTGTTCTGTAGGAGCCCATAGGGTTTTAGTGAGGTTCCGTTGTGTTGCTAAGGGTCTTGTAGAGTGCTGTCGGGTCCTGGAGTATTCTGTAGGGTTCCAGAGGGGCTCGTAGGGTTCCGTCAAAATCTGTAGGCTTCCCTAGGGGCCCGTAGAGTCCCGTAGATTTCCGTAGGGGCCTGTAGGGTTGTGTAAGTGCCCGCAGGGGTTGGTAGGAGCTTGTAGGGTTGCATAAGTTTCCAGAGGGTTGTGTAGGGTTCCGTAGGGGCCGGTGGTGTTCCCTAGGGGCCTGTAGAGTCTCGTACAGTTCCGTAGGGTCCTGTAGGTTTCCATAAGCGCCCGCAGAGGTCTGAAGGGGCCCGTACTGTTCCGTAAGGATCCATAGGGCTCCGTAGAGCTTCGTAGGTTCCCTAGAGGCCTGTAGAGTACCGCAGGAGCCAGTAGTGTTCTGTAGGGGCCCGTAGGGTTCCTTCCGTAGGGGCTGGCAGTGTTCCGTAGGGGCCTGTAGGGTTGTGTAAGTGCCCGCAGGAGTCTGTAGGAGTCTGTGGGATTCTGTAAGGTTCCGGAGGGTTCTGCAGGGTTCCGTAGGGGCCCGTAGAGTTCCGTAGTGGCTGGTAAAGTTCCGTAGGGCCCTGTACCGTTCCGTAACTGCCTGCAAGGGTCTTTAGGCTTCCGTAGGGGCTGGTAGGGTTCCATAAAGTTCCGTGGGTTCCTGCGGAGGTCTGCAAGTGCCCGCAAGGGCCTGTAGGGGCCCACAGTGTTTCTGTCAGGTTCTGTAGAGTTCCGTAGGGGCCATAGGTTTCCGTAGTGGCTGGTAGTATTCCGTAGGGGTCTGTAGGGTTCCGTAGGCGCCTGCAGTGTTCTGTAGGAGCCCATAGGGTTTTAGTGAGGTTCCGTTGTGTTGCTAAGGGTCTTGTAGAGTGCTGTCGGGTCCTGGAGTATTCTGTAGGGTTCCAGAGGGGCTCGTAGGGTTCCGTCAAAATCTGTAGGCTTCCCTAGGGGCCCGTAGAGTCCCGTAGATTTCCGTAGGGGCCTGTAGGGTTGTGTAAGTGCCCACAGGGGTTGGTAGGAGCTTGTAGGGTTGCATAAGTTTCCAGAGGGTTGTGTAGGGTTCCGTAGGGGCCGGTGGTGTTCCCTAGGGGCCTGTAGAGTCTCGTACAGTTCCGCAGGGGCCTGTAGTGTTCCCTAGGGGCCTGTAGAGTCTCGTACAGTTCCGTAGGGGCCTGTAGGTTTCCATAAGCGCCCGCAGAGGTTTGAAGGGGCCCGTACTGTTCCGTAAGGATCCATAGGGTTCCGTAGAGCTTCGTAGGTTCCCTAGAGGCCTGTAGAGTACCGCAGGAGCCAGTAGTGTTCTGTAGGGGCCCGTAGGGTTCCTTCCATAGGGGCTGGCAGTGTTCCGTAGGGGCCTGTAGGGTTGTGTAAGTGCCCGCAGGAGTCTGTAGGAGTCTGTGGGATTCTGTAAGGTTCCGGAGGGTTCTGAAGGGTTCCGTAGGGGCCTGTAGAGTTCCGTAGTGGCTGGTAAAGTTCCGTAGGGCCCTGTACCGTTCCGTAACTGCCTGCAAGGGTCTTTAGGCTTCCGTAGGGGCTGGTAGGGTTCCATAAAGTTCCGTGGGTTCCTGCGGAGGTCTGCAAGTGCCCGCAAGGGCCTGTAGGGGCCCACAGTGTTTCTGTCAGGTTCCGTAGAGTTCCGTAGGGGCCATAGGTTTCCGTAGTGGCTGGTAGTATTCCATAGGGGTCTGTAGGGTTCCGTAGGCACCTGCAGTGTTCTGTAGGAGCCCATAGGGTTTTAGTGAGGTTCCGTTGTGTTGCTAAGGGTCTTGTAGAGTGCTGTCGGGTCCTGGAGTATTCTGTAGGGTTCCAGAGGGGCTCGTAGGGTTCCGTCAAAATCTGTAGGCTTCCCTAGGGGCCCGTAGAGTCCCGTAGATTTCCGTAGGGGCCTGTAGGGTTGTGTAAGTGCCCGCAGGGGTTGGTAGGAGCTTGTAGGGTTCCATAAGTTTCCAGAGGGTTGTGTAGGGTTCCGTAGGGGCCGGTGGTGTTCCCTAGGGGCCTGTAGAGTCTCGTACAGTTCCGTAGGGGCCTGTAGTGTTCCCTAGGGGCCTGTAGAGTCTCGTACAGTTCCGTAGGGTCCTGTAGGTTTCCATAAGCGCCCGCAGAGGTTTGAAGGGGCCCGTACTGTTCCGTAAGGATCCATAGGGCTCCGTAGAGCTTCGTAGGTTCCCTAGAGGCCTGTAGAGTACCGCAGGAGCCAGTAGTGTTCTGTAGGGGCCCGTAGGGTTCCTTCCGTAGGGGCTGGCAGTGTTCCGTAGGGGCCTGTAGGGTTGTGTAAGTGCCCGCAGGAGTCTGTAGGAGTCTGTGGGATTCTGTAAGGTTCCGGAGGGTTCTGAAGGGTTCCGTAGGGGCCCGTAGAGTTCCGTAGTGGCTGGTAAAGTTCCGTAGGGCCCTGTACCGTTCCGTAACTGCCTGCAAGGGTCTTTAGGCTTCCGTAGGGGCTGGTAGGGTTCCATAAAGTTCCGTGGGTTCCTGCAGAGTTCTGCAAGTGCCCGCAAGGGCCTGTAGGGGCCCACAGTGTTTCTGTCAGGTTCCGTAGAGTTCCGTAGGGGCCATAGGTTTCCGTAGTGGCTGGTAGTATTCCGTAGGGGTCTGTAGGGTTCCGTAGGCACCTGCAGTGTTCTGTAGGAGCCCATAGGGTTTTAGTGAGGTTCCGTTGTGTTGCTAAGGGTCTTGTAGAGTGCTGTCGGGTCCTGGAGTATTCTGTAGGGTTCCAGAGGGGCTCATAGGGTTCCGTCAAAATCTGTAGGCTTCCCTAGGGGCCCGTAGAGTCCCGTAGATTTCCGTAGGGGCCTGTAGGGTTGTGTAAGTGCCCGCAGGGGTTGGTAGGAGCTTGTAGGGTTCCATAAGTTTCCAGAGGGTGGTGTAGGGTTCCGTAGGGGCCGGTGGTGTTCCCTAGGGGCCTGTAGAGTCTCGTACAGTTCCGTAGGGGCCTGTGGTGTTCCCTAGGGACCTGTAGAGTCTCGTACAGTTCCGTAGGGTCCTGTAGGTTTCCATAAGCGCCCGCAGAGGTTTGAAGGGGCCCGTACTGTTCTGTAAGGATCCATAGGGCTCCGTAGAGCTTCGTAGGTTCCCTAGAGGCCTGTAGAGTACCGCAGGAGCCAGTAGTGTTCTGTAGGGGCCCGTAGGGTTCCTTCCGTAGGGGCTGGCAGTGTTCCGTAGGGGCCTGTAGGGTTGTGTAAGTGCCCGCAGGAGTCTGTAGGAGTCTGTGGGATTCTGTAAGGTTCCGGAGGGTTCTGCAGGGTTCCGTAGGGGCCCGTAGAGTTCCGTAGTGGCTGGTAAAGTTCCGTAGGGCCCTGTACCGTTCCGTAACTGCCTGCAAGGGTCTTTAGGCTTCCGTAGGCGCTGGTAGGGTTCCATAAAGTTCCGTGGGTTCCTGCAGAGTTCTGCAAGTGCCCGCAAGGGCCTGTAGGGGCCCACAGTGTTTCTGTCAGGTTCCGTAGAGTTCCGTAGGGGCCATAGGTTTCCGTAGTGGCTGGTAGTATTCCGTAGGGGTCTGTAGGGTTCCGTAGGCACCTGCAGTGTTCTGTAGGAGCCCATAGGGTTTTAGTGAGGTTCCGTTGTGTTGCTAAGGGTCTTGTAGAGTGCTGTCGGGTCCTGGAGTATTCTGTAGGGTTCCAGAGGGGCTCGTAGGGTTCCGTCAAAATCTGTAGGCTTCCCTAGGGGCCCGTAGAGTCCCGTAGACTTCCGTAGGGGCCTGTAGGGTTGTGTAAGTGCCCGCAGGGGTTGGTAGGAGCTTGTAGGGTTCCATAAGTTTCCAGAGGGTTGTGTAGGGTTCCGTAGGGGCCGGTGGTGTTCCCTAGGGGCCTGTAGAGTCTCGTACAGTTCCGTAGGGGCCTGTGGTGTTCCCTAGGGGCCTGTAGAGTCTCGTACAGTTCCGTAGGGTCCTGTAGGTTTCCATAAGCGCCCGCAGAGGTTTGAAGGGGCCCGTACTGTTCCGTAAGGATCCATAGGGCTCCGTAGAGCTTCGTAGGTTCCCTAGAGGCCTGTAGAGTACCGCAGGAGCCAGTAGTGTTCTGTAGGGGCCCGTAGGGTTCCTTCCGTAGGGGCTGGCAGTGTTCCGTAGGGGCCTGTAGGGTTGTGTAAGTGCCCGCAGGAGTCTGTAGGAGTCTGTGGGATTCTGTAAGGTTCCGGAGGGTTCTGCAGGGTTCCGTAGGGGCCCGTAGAGTTCCGTAGTGGCTGGTAAAGTTCCGTAGGGCCCTGTACCGTTCCGTAACTGCCTGCAAGGGTCTTTAGGCTTCCGTAGGGGCTGGTAGGGTTCCATAAAGTTCCGTGGGTTCCTGCAGAGTTCTGCAAGTGCCCGCAAGGGCCTGTAGGGGCCCACAGTGTTTCTGTCAGGTTCTGTAGAGTTCCGTAGGGGCCATAGGTTTCCGTAGTGGCTGGTAGTATTCCATAGGGGTCTGTAGGGTTCCGTAGGCACCTGCAGTGTTCTGTAGGAGCCCATAGGGTTTTAGTGAGGTTCCGTTGTGTTGCTAAGGGTCTTGTAGAGTGCTGTCGGGTCCTGGAGTATTCTGTAGGGTTCCAGAGGGGCTCGTAGGGTTCCGTCAAAATCTGTAGGCTTCCCTAGGGGCCCGTAGAGTCCCGTAGATTTCCGTAGGGGCCTGTAGGGTTGTGTAAGTGCCCGCAGGGGTTGGTAGGAGCTTGTAGGGTTCCATAAGTTTCCAGAGGGTTGTGTAGGGTTCCGTAGGGGCCGGTGGTGTTCCCTAGGGGCCTGTAGAGTCTCGTACAGTTCCGTAGGGTCCTGTAGGTTTCCATAAGCGCCCGCAGAGGTCTGAAGGGGCCCGTACTGTTCCGTAAGGATCCATAGGGCTCCGTAGAGCTTCGTAGGTTCCCTAGAGGCCTGTAGAGTACCGCAGGAGCCAGTAGTGTTCTGTAGGGGCCCGTAGGGTTCCTTCCGTAGGGGCTGGCAGTGTTCCGTAGGGGCCTGTAGGGTTGTGTAAGTGCCCGCAGGAGTCTGTAGGAGTCTGTGGGATTCTGTAAGGTTCCGGAGGGTTCTGCAGGGTTCCGTAGGGGCCCGTAGAGTTCCGTAGTGGCTGGTAAAGTTCCGTAGGGCCCTGTACCGTTCCGTAACTGCCTGCAAGGGTCTTTAGGCTTCCGTAGGGGCTGGTAGGGTTCCATAAAGTTCCGTGGGTTCCTGCAGAGTTCTGCAAGTGCCCGCAAGGGCCTTTAGGGGCCCACAGTGTTTCTGTCAGGTTCCGTAGAGTTCCGTAGGGGCCATAGGTTTCCGTAGTGGCTGGTAGTATTCTGTAGGGGTCTGTAGGGTTCCGTAGGCACCTGCAGTGTTCTGTAGGAGCCCATAGGGTTTTAGTGAGGTTCCGTTGTGTTGCTAAGGGTCTTGTAGAGTGCTGTCGGGTCCTGGAGTATTCTGTAGGGTTCCAGAGGGGCTCATAGGGTTCCGTCAAAATCTGTAGGCTTCCCTAGGGGCCCGTAGAGTCCCGTAGATTTCCGTAGGGGCCTGTAGGGTTGTGTAAGTGCCCGCAGGGGTTGGTAGGAGCTTGTAGGGTTCCATAAGTTTCCAGAGGGTTGTGTAGGGTTCCGTAGGGGCCGGTGGTGTTCCCTAGGGGCCTGTAGAGTCTCGTACAGTTCCGCAGGGGCCTGTGGTGTTCCCTAGGGGCCTGTAGAGTCTCGTACAGTTCCGTAGGGTCCTGTAGGTTTCCATAAGCGCCCGCAGAGGTTTGAAGGGGCCCGTACTGTTCCGTAAGGATCCATAGGGTTCCGTAGAGCTTCGTAGGTTCCCTAGAGGCCTGTAGAGTACCACAGGAGCCAGTAGTGTTCTGTAGGGGCCCGTAGGGTTCCTTCCATAGGGGCTGGCAGTGTTCCGTAGGGGCCTGTAGGGTTGTGTAAGTGCCCGCAGGAGTCTGTAGGAGTCTGTGGGATTCTGTAAGGTTCCGGAGGGTTCTGCAGGGTTCCGTAGGGGCCTGTAGAGTTCCGTAGTGGCTGGTAAAGTTCCGTAGGGCCCTGTACCCTTCCGTAACTGCCTGCAAGGGTCTTTAGGCTTCCGTAGGGGCTGGTAGGGTTCCATAAAGTTCCGTGGGTTCCTGCGGAGTTCTGCAAGGTCGCGCAAGGCCCTGTAGGGGCCCACAGTGTTTCTGTCAGGTTCTGTAGATTTCCGTAGGGGCCATAGGTTTCCGTAGTGGCTGGTAGTATTCCATAGGGGTCTGTAGGGTTCCGTAGGCACCTGCAGTGTTCTGTAGGAGCCCATAGGGTTTTAGTGAGGTTCCGTTGTGTTGCTAAGGGTCTTGTAGAGTGCTGTCGGGTCCTGGAGTATTCTGTAGGGTTCCAGAGGGGCTCGTAGGGTTCCGTCAAAATCTGTAGGCTTCCCTAGGGGCCCGTAGAGTCCCGTAGATTTCCGTAGGGGCCTGTAGGGTTGTGTAAGTGCCCGCAGGGGTTGGTAGGAGCTTGTAGGGTTCCATAAGTTTCCAGAGGGTTGTGTAGGGTTCCGTAGGGGCCGGTGGTGTTCCCTAGGGGCCTGTAGAGTCTCGTACAGTTCCGTAGGGGCCTGTAGTGTTCTCTAGGGGCCTGTAGAGTCTCGTACAGTTCCGTAGGGTCCTGTAGGTTTCCATAAGCGCCCGCAGAGGTCTGAAGGGGCCCGTACTGTTCCGTAAGGATCCATAGGGCTCCGTAGAGCTTCGTAGGTTCCCTAGAGGCCTGTAGAGTACCGCAGGAGCCAGTAGTGTTCTGTAGGGGCCCGTAGGGTTCCTTCCGTAGGGGCTGGCAGTGTTCCGTAGGGGCCTGTAGGGTTGTGTAAGTGCCCGCAGGAGTCTGTAGGAGTCTGTGGGATTCTGTAAGGTTCCGGAGGGTTCTGCAGGGTTCCGTAGGGGCCCGTAGAGTTCCGTAGTGGCTGGTAAAGTTCCGTAGGGCCCTGTACCGTTCCGTAACTGCCTGCAAGGGTCTTTAGGCTTCCGTAGGGGCTGGTAGGGTTCCATAAAGTTCCGTGGGTTCCTGCAGAGTTCTGCAAGTGCCCGCAAGGGCCTGTAGGGGCCCACAGTGTTTCTGTCAGGTTCCGTAGAGTTCCGTAGGAGCCATAGGTTTCCGTAGTGGCTGGTAGTATTCTGTAGGGGTCTGTAGGGTTCCGTAGGCACCTGCAGTGTTCTGTAGGAGCCCATAGGGTTTTAGTGAGGTTCCGTTGTGTTGCTAAGGGTCTTGTAGAGTGCTGTCGGGTCCTGGAGTATTCTGTAGGGTTCCAGAGGGGCTCGTAGGGTTCCGTCAAAATCTGTAGGCTTCCCTAGGGGCCCGTAGAGTCCCGTAGATTTCCGTAGGGGCCTGTAGGGTTGTGTAAGTGCCCGCAGGGGTTGGTAGGAGCTTGTAGGGTTCCATAAGTTTCCAGAGGGTGGTGTAGGGTTCCGTAGGGGCCGGTGGTGTTCCCTAGGGGCCTGTAGAGTCTTGTACAGTTCCGTAGGGGCCTGTGGTGTTCCCTAGGGGCCTGTAGAGTCTCGTACAGTTCCGTAGGGTCCTGTAGGTTTCCATAAGCGCCCGCAGAGGTTTGAAGGGGCCCGTACTGTTCCGTAAGGATCCATAGGGCTCCGTAGAGCTTCGTAGGTTCCCTAGAGGCCTGTAGAGTACCACAGGAGCCAGTAGTGTTCTGTAGGGGCCCGTAGGGTTCCTTCCATAGGGGCTGGCAGTGTTCCGTAGGGGCCTGTAGGGTTGTGTAAGTGCCCGCAGGAGTCTGTAGGAGTCTGTGGGATTCTGTAAGGTTCCGGAGGGTTCTGAAGGGTTCCGTAGGGGCCTGTAGAGTTCCGTAGTGGCTGGTAAAGTTCCATACGGCCCTGTACCGTTCCGTAACTGCCTGCAAGGGTCTTTAGGCTTCCGTAGGGGCTGGTAGGGTTCCATAAAGTTCCGTGGGTTCCTGCGGAGTTCTGCAAGGTCGCGCACGGCCCTGTAGGGGCCCACAGTGTTTCTGTCAGGTTCCGTAGAGTTCCGTAGGGGCCATAGGTTTCCGTAGTGGCTGGTAGTATTCCATAGGGGTCTGTAGGGTTCCGTAGGCACCTGCAGTGTTCTGTAGGAGCCCATAGGGTTTTAGTGAGGTTCCGTTGTGTTGCTAAGGGTCTTGTAGAGTGCTGTCGGGTCCTGGAGTATTCTGTAGGGTTCCAGAGGGGCTCGTAGGGTTCCGTCAAAATCTGTAGGCTTCCCTAGGGGCCCGTAGAGTCCCGTAGACTTCCGTAGGGGCCTGTAGGGTTGTGTAAGTGCCCGAAGGGGTTGGTAGGAGCTTGTAGGGTGCCATAAGTTTCCAGAGGGTTGTGTAGGGTTCCGTAGGGGCCGGTGGTGTTCCCTAGGGGCCTGTAGAGTCTCGTACAGTTCCGTAGGGGCCTGTAGTGTTCCCTAGGGGCCTGTAGAGTCTCGTACAGTTCCGTAGGGTCCTGTAGGTTTCCATAAGCGCCCGCAGAGGTCTGAAGGGGCCCGTACTGTTCCGTAAGGATCCATAGGGCTCCGTAGAGCTTCGTAGGTTCCCTAGAGGCCTGTAGAGTACCGCAGGAGCCAGTAGTGTTCTGTAGGGGCCCGTAGGGTTCCTTCCGTAGGGGCTGGCAGTGTTCCGTAGGGGCCTGTAGGGTTGTGTAAGTGCCCGCAGGAGTCTGTAGGAGTCTGTGGGATTCTGTAAGGTTCCGGAGGGTTCTGCAGGGTTCCGTAGGGGCCCGTAGAGTTCCGTAGTGGCTGGTAAAGTTCCGTAGGGCCCTGTACCCTTCCGTAACTGCCTGCAAGGGTCTTTAGGCTTCCGTAGGGGCTGGTAGGGTTCCATAAAGTTCCGTGGGTTCCTGCAGAGTTCTGCAAGTGCCCGCAAGGGCCTGTAGGGGCCCACAGTGTTTCTGTCAGGTTCCGTAGAGTTCCGTAGGGGCCATAGGTTTCCGTAGTGGCTGGTAGTATTCCGTAGGGGTCTGTAGGGTTCCGTAGGCACCTGCAGTGTTCTGTAGGAGCCCATAGGGTTTTAGTGAGGTTCTGTTGTGTTGCTAAGGGTCTTGTAGAGTGCTGTCGGGTCCTGGATTATTCTGTAGGATTCCAGAGGGGCTCGTAGGGTTCCGTCAAAATCTGTAGGCTTCCCTAGGGGCCCATAGAGTCCCGTAGATTTCCGTAGGGGCCTGTAGGGTTGTGTAAGTGCCCGCAGGGGTTGGTAGGAGCTTGTAGGGTTCCATAAGTTTCCAGAGGGTTGTGTAGGGTTCCGTAGGGGCCGGTGGTGTTCCCTAGGGGCCTGTAGAGTCTCGTACAGTTCCGTAGGGGCCTGTGGTGTTCCCTAGGGGCCTGTAGAGTCTCGTACAGTTCCGCAGGGGCCTGTGGTGTTCCCTAGGGGCCTGTAGAGTCTCGTACAGTTCCGTAGGCTCCTGTAGGTTTCCATAAGCGCCCGCAGAGGTTTGAAGGGGCCCGTACTGTTCCGTAAGGATCCATAGGGTTCCGTAGAGCTTCGTAGGTTCCCTAGAGGCCTGTAGAGTACCACAGGAGCCAGTAGTGTTCTGTAGGGGCCCGTAGGGTTCCTTCCATAGGGGCTGGCAGTGTTCCGTAGGGGCCTGTAGGGTTGTGTAAGTGCCCGCAGGAGTCTGTAGGAGTCTGTGGGATTCTGTAAGGTTCCGGAGGGTTCTGAAGGGTTCCGTAGGGGCCTGTAGAGTTCCGTAGTGGCTGGTAAAGTTCCATACGGCCCTGTACCGTTCCGTAACTGCCTGCAAGGGTCTTTAGGCTTCCGTAGGGGCTGGTAGGGTTCCATAAAGTTCCGTGGGTTCCTGCGGAGTTCTGCAAGGTCGCGCAAGGCCCTGTAGGGGCCCACAGTGTTTCTGTCAGGTTCCGTAGAGTTCCGTAGGGGCCATAGGTTTCCGTAGTGGCTGGTAGTATTCCATAGGGGTCTGTAGGGTTCCGTAGGCACCTGCAGTGTTCTGTAGGAGCCCATAGGGTTTTAGTGAGGTTCCGTTGTGTTGCTAAGGGTCTTGTAGAGTGCTGTCGGGTCCTGGAGTATTCTGTAGGGTTCCAGAGGGGCTCGTAGGGTTCCGTCAAAATCTGTAGGCTTCCCTAGGGGCCCGTAGAGTCCCGTAGACTTCCGTAGGGGCCTGTAGGGTTGTGTAAGTGCCCGCAGGGGTTGGTAGGAGCTTGTAGGGTGCTATAAGTTTCCAGAGGGTTGTGTAGGGTTCCGTAGGGGCCGGTGGTGTTCCCTAGGGGCCTGTAGAGTCTCGTACAGTTCCGTAGGGGCCTGTAGTGTTCCCTAGGGGCCTGTAGAGTCTCGTACAGTTCCGTAGGCTCCTGTAGGTTTCCATAAGCGCCCGCAGAGGTTTGAAGGGGCCCGTACTGTTCCGTAAGGATCCATAGGGTTCCGTAGAGCTTCGTAGGTTCCCTAGAGGCCTGTAGAGTACCACAGGAGCCAGTAGTGTTCTGTAGGGGCCCGTAGGGTTCCTTCCATAGGGGCTGGCAGTGTTCCGTAGGGGCCTGTAGGGTTGTGTAAGTGCCCGCAGGAGTCTGTAGGAGTCTGTGGGATTCTGTAAGGTTCCGGAGGGTTCTGCAGGGTTCCGTAGGGGCCTGTAGAGTTCCGTAGTGGCTGGTAAAGTTCCGTAGGGCCCTGTACCCTTCCGTAACTGCCTGCAAGGGTCTTTAGGCTTCCGTAGGGGCTGGTAGGGTTCCATAAAGTTCCGTGGGTTCCTGCGGAGTTCTGCAAGGTCGCGCAAGGCCCTGTAGGGGCCCACAGTGTTTCTGTCAGGTTCCGTAGAGTTCCGTAGGGGCCATAGGTTTCCGTAGTGGCTGGTAGTATTCCGTAGGGGTCTGTAGGGTTCCGTAGGCACCTGCAGTGTTCTGTAGGAGCCCATAGGGTTTTAGTGAGGTTCCGTTGTGTTGCTAAGGGTCTTGTAGAGTGCTGTCGGGTCCTGGAGTATTCTGTAGGGTTCCAGAGGGGCTCGTAGGGTTCCGTCAAAATCTGTAGGCTTCCCTAGGGGCCCGTAGAGTCCCGTAGATTTCCGTAGGGGCCTGTAGGGTTGTGTAAGTGCCCGCAGGGGTTGGTAGGAGCTTGTAGGGTTCCATAAGTTTCCAGAGGGTTGTGTAGGGTTCCGTAGGGGCCGGTGGTGTTCCCTAGGGGCCTGTAGAGTCTCGTACAGTTCCGTAGGGGCCTGTGGTGTTCCCTAGGGGCCTGTAGAGTCTCGTACAGTTCCGTAGGGTCCTGTAGGTTTCCATAAGCGCCCGCAGAGGTTTGAAGGGGCCCGTACTGTTCCGTAAGGATCCATAGGGCTCCGTAGAGCTTCGTAGGTTCCCTAGAGGCCTGTAGAGTACCGCAGGAGCCAGTAGTGTTCTGTAGGGGCCCGTAGGGTTCCTTCCGTAGGGGCTGGCAGTGTTCCGTAGGGGCCTGTAGGGTTGTGTAAGTGCCCGCAGGAGTCTGTAGGAGTCTGTGGGATTCTGTAAGGTTCCGGAGGGTTCTGCAGGGTTCCGTAGGGGCCCGTAGAGTTCCGTAGTGGCTGGTAAAGTTCCGTAGGGCCCTGTACCGTTCCGTAACTGCCTGCAAGGGCCTTTAGGCTTCCGTAGGG
Organism: Numenius arquata; assembly: GCF_964106895.1. Taxonomy (NCBI): domain Eukaryota; kingdom Metazoa; phylum Chordata; class Aves; order Charadriiformes; family Scolopacidae; genus Numenius; species Numenius arquata. The sequence continues at coordinate 82,899 of NW_027414462.1, forward strand.
GCTGGTAGGGTTCCATAAAGTTCCGTGGGTTCCTGCAGAGTTCTGCAAGTGCCCGCAAGGGCCTGTAGGGGCCCACAGTGTTTCTGTCAGGTTCTGTAGATTTCCGTAGGGGCCATAGGTTTCCGTAGTGGCTGGTAGTATTCCATAGGGGTCTGTAGGGTTCCGTAGGCACCTGCAGTGTTCTGTAGGAGCCCATAGGGTTTTAGTGAGGTTCCGTTGTGTTGCTAAGGGTCTTGTAGAGTGCTGTCGGGTCCTGGAGTATTCTGTAGGGTTCCAGAGGGGCTCGTAGGGTTCCGTCAAAATCTGTAGGCTTCCCTAGGGGCCCGTAGAGTCCCGTAGATTTCCGTAGGGGCCTGTAGGGTTGTGTAAGTGCCCGCAGGGGTTGGTAGGAGCTTGTAGGGTGCTATAAGTTTCCAGAGGGTTGTGTAGGGTTCCGTAGGGGCCGGTGGTGTTCCCTAGGGGCCTGTAGAGTCTCGTACAGTTCCGTAGGGGCCTGTAGTGTTCCCTAGGGGCCTGTAGAGTCTCGTACAGTTCCGTAGGGTCCTGTAGGTTTCCATAAGCGCCCGCAGAGGTCTGAAGGGGCCCGTACTGTTCCGTAAGGATCCATAGGGCTCCGTAGAGCTTCGTAGGTTCCCTAGAGGCCTGTAGAGTACCGCAGGAGCCAGTAGTGTTCTGTAGGGGCCCGTAGGGTTCCTTCCGTAGGGGCTGGCAGTGTTCCGTAGGGGCCTGTAGGGTTGTGTAAGTGCCCGCAGGAGTCTGTAGGAGTCTGTGGGATTCTGTAAGGTTCCGGAGGGTTCTGAAGGGTTCCGTAGGGGCCTGTAGAGTTCCGTAGTGGCTGGTAAAGTTCCATACGGCCCTGTACCGTTCCGTAACTGCCTGCAAGGGTCTTTAGGCTTCCGTAGGGGCTGGTAGGGTTCCATAAAGTTCCGTGGGTTCCTGCGGAGTTCTGCAAGGTCGCGCAAGGCCCTGTAGGGGCCCACAGTGTTTCTGTCAGGTTCCGTAGAGTTCCGTAGGGGCCATAGGTTTCCGTAGTGGCTGGTAGTATTCCATAGGGGTCTGTAGGGTTCCGTAGGCACCTGCAGTGTTCTGTAGGAGCCCATAGGGTTTTAGTGAGGTTCCGTTGTGTTGCTAAGGGTCTTGTAGAGTGCTGTCGGGTCCTGGAGTATTCTGTAGGGTTCCAGAGGGGCTCGTAGGGTTCCGTCAAAATCTGTAGTCTTCCCTAGGGGCCCGTAGAGTCCCGTAGACTTCCGTAGGGGCCTGTAGGGTTGTGTAAGTGCCCGCAGGGGTTGGTAGGAGCTTGTAGGGTGCTATAAGTTTCCAGAGGGTTGTGTAGGGTTCCGTAGGGGCCGGTGGTGTTCCCTAGGGGCCTGTAGAGTCTCGTACAGTTCCGTAGGGGCCTGTAGTGTTCCCTAGGGGCCTGTAGAGTCTCGTACAGTTCCGTAGGGTCCTGTAGGTTTCCATAAGCGCCCGCAGAGGTCTGAAGGGGCCCGTACTGTTCCGTAAGGATCCATAGGGCTCCGTAGAGCTTCGTAGGTTCCCTAGAGGCCTGTAGAGTACCGCAGGAGCCAGTAGTGTTCTGTAGGGGCCCGTAGGGTTCCTTCCATAGGGGCTGGCAGTGTTCCGTAGGGGCCTGTAGGGTTGTGTAAGTGCCCGCAGGAGTCTGTAGGAGTCTGTGGGATTCTGTAAGGTTCCGGAGGGTTCTGAAGGGTTCCGTAGGGGCCTGTAGAGTTCCGTAGTGGCTGGTAAAGTTCCATACGGCCCTGTACCGTTCCGTAACTGCCTGCAAGGGTCTTTAGGCTTCCGTAGGGGCTGGTAGGGTTCCATAAAGTTCCGTGGGTTCCTGCGGAGTTCTGCAAGGTCGCGCAAGGCCCTGTAGGGGCCCACAGTGTTTCTGTCAGGTTCCGTAGAGTTCCGTAGGGGCCATAGGTTTCCGTAGTGGCTGGTAGTATTCCATAGGGGTCTGTAGGGTTCCGTAGGCACCTGCAGTGTTCTGTAGGAGCCCATAGGGTTTTAGTGAGGTTCCGTTGTGTTGCTAAGGGTCTTGTAGAGTGCTGTCGGGTCCTGGAGTATTCTGTAGGGTTCCAGAGGGGCTCGTAGGGTTCCGTCAAAATCTGTAGGCTTCCCTAGGGGCCCGTAGAGTCCCGTAGACTTCCGTAGGGGCCTGTAGGGTTGTGTAAGTGCCCGCAGGGGTTGGTAGGAGCTTGTAGGGTGCTATAAGTTTCCAGAGGGTTGTGTAGGGTTCCGTAGGGGCCGGTGGTGTTCCCTAGGGGCCTGTAGAGTCTCGTACAGTTCCGTAGGGGCCTGTAGTGTTCCCTAGGGGCCTGTAGAGTCTCGTACAGTTCCGTAGGGTCCTGTAGGTTTCCATAAGCGCCCGCAGAGGTCTGAAGGGGCCCGTACTGTTCCGTAAGGATCCATAGGGCTCCGTAGAGCTTCGTAGGTTCCCTAGAGGCCTGTAGAGTACCGCAGGAGCCAGTAGTGTTCTGTAGGGGCCCGTAGGGTTCCTTCCGTAGGGGCTGGCAGTGTTCCGTAGGGGCCTGTAGGGTTGTGTAAGTGCCCGCAGGAGTCTGTAGGAGTCTGTGGGATTCTGTAAGGTTCCGGAGGGTTCTGCAGGGTTCCGTAGGGGCCCGTAGAGTTCCGTAGTGGCTGGTAAAGTTCCGTAGGGCCCTGTACCCTTCCGTAACTGCCTGCAAGGGTCTTTAGGCTTCCGTAGGGGCTGGTAGGGTTCCATAAAGTTCCGTGGGTTCCTGCAGAGTTCTGCAAGTGCCCGCAAGGGCCTGTAGGGGCCCACAGTGTTTCTGTCAGGTTCCGTAGAGTTCCGTAGGGGCCATAGGTTTCCGTAGTGGCTGGTAGTATTCCGTAGGGGTCTGTAGGGTTCCGTAGGCACCTGCAGTGTTCTGTAGGAGCCCATAGGGTTTTAGTGAGGTTCTGTTGTGTTGCTAAGGGTCTTGTAGAGTGCTGTCGGGTCCTGGATTATTCTGTAGGATTCCAGAGGGGCTCGTAGGGTTCCGTCAAAATCTGTAGGCTTCCCTAGGGGCCCATAGAGTCCCGTAGATTTCCGTAGGGGCCTGTAGGGTTGTGTAAGTGCCCGCAGGGGTTGGTAGGAGCTTGTAGGGTTCCATAAGTTTCCAGAGGGTTGTGTAGGGTTCCGTAGGGGCCGGTGGTGTTCCCTAGGGGCCTGTAGAGTCTCGTACAGTTCCGTAGGGGCCTGTGGTGTTCCCTAGGGGCCTGTAGAGTCTCGTACAGTTCCGCAGGGGCCTGTGGTGTTCCCTAGGGGCCTGTAGAGTCTCGTACAGTTCCGTAGGCTCCTGTAGGTTTCCATAAGCGCCCGCAGAGGTTTGAAGGGGCCCGTACTGTTCCGTAAGGATCCATAGGGTTCCGTAGAGCTTCGTAGGTTCCCTAGAGGCCTGTAGAGTACCACAGGAGCCAGTAGTGTTCTGTAGGGGCCCGTAGGGTTCCTTCCATAGGGGCTGGCAGTGTTCCGTAGGGGCCTGTAGGGTTGTGTAAGTGCCCGCAGGAGTCTGTAGGAGTCTGTGGGATTCTGTAAGGTTCCGGAGGGTTCTGCAGGGTTCCGTAGGGGCCTGTAGAGTTCCGTAGTGGCTGGTAAAGTTCCGTAGGGCCCTGTACCCTTCCGTAACTGCCTGCAAGGGTCTTTAGGCTTCCGTAGGGGCTGGTAGGGTTCCATAAAGTTCCGTGGGTTCCTGCGGAGTTCTGCAAGGTCGCGCAAGGCCCTGTAGGGGCCCACAGTGTTTCTGTCAGGTTCCGTAGAGTTCCGTAGGGGCCATAGGTTTCCGTAGTGGCTGGTAGTATTCCGTAGGGGTCTGTAGGGTTCCGTAGGCACCTGCAGTGTTCTGTAGGAGCCCATAGGGTTTTAGTGAGGTTCCGTTGTGTTGCTAAGGGTCTTGTAGAGTGCTGTCGGGTCCTGGAGTATTCTGTAGGGTTCCAGAGGGGCTCGTAGGGTTCCGTCAAAATCTGTAGGCTTCCCTAGGGGCCCGTAGAGTCCCGTAGATTTCCGTAGGGGCCTGTAGGGTTGTGTAAGTGCCCGCAGGGGTTGGTAGGAGCTTGTAGGGTTCCATAAGTTTCCAGAGGGTTGTGTAGGGTTCCGTAGGGGCCGGTGGTGTTCCCTAGGGGCCTGTAGAGTCTCGTACAGTTCCGTAGGGGCCTGTGGTGTTCCCTAGGGGCCTGTAGAGTCTCGTACAGTTCCGTAGGGTCCTGTAGGTTTCCATAAGCGCCCGCAGAGGTTTGAAGGGGCCCGTACTGTTCCGTAAGGATCCATAGGGCTCCGTAGAGCTTCGTAGGTTCCCTAGAGGCCTGTAGAGTACCGCAGGAGCCAGTAGTGTTCTGTAGGGGCCCGTAGGGTTCCTTCCGTAGGGGCTGGCAGTGTTCCGTAGGGGCCTGTAGGGTTGTGTAAGTGCCCGCAGGAGTCTGTAGGAGTCTGTGGGATTCTGTAAGGTTCCGGAGGGTTCTGCAGGGTTCCGTAGGGGCCCGTAGAGTTCCGTAGTGGCTGGTAAAGTTCCGTAGGGCCCTGTACCGTTCCGTAACTGCCTGCAAGGGTCTTTAGGCTTCCGTAGGGGCTGGTAGGGTTCCATAAAGTTCCGTGGGTTCCTGCAGAGTTCTGCAAGTGCCCGCAAGGGCCTGTAGGGGCCCACAGTGTTTCTGTCAGGTTCTGTAGATTTCCGTAGGGGCCATAGGTTTCCGTAGTGGCTGGTAGTATTCCATAGGGGTCTGTAGGGTTCCGTAGGCACCTGCAGTGTTCTGTAGGAGCCCATAGGGTTTTAGTGAGGTTCCGTTGTGTTGCTAAGGGTCTTGTAGAGTGCTGTCGGGTCCTGGAGTATTCTGTAGGGTTCCAGAGGGGCTCGTAGGGTTCCGTCAAAATCTGTAGGCTTCCCTAGGGGCCCGTAGAGTCCCGTAGATTTCCGTAGGGGCCTGTAGGGTTGTGTAAGTGCCCGCAGGGGTTGGTAGGAGCTTGTAGGGTGCTATAAGTTTCCAGAGGGTTGTGTAGGGTTCCGTAGGGGCCGGTGGTGTTCCCTAGGGGCCTGTAGAGTCTCGTACAGTTCCGTAGGGGCCTGTAGTGTTCCCTAGGGGCCTGTAGAGTCTCGTACAGTTCCGTAGGGTCCTGTAGGTTTCCATAAGCGCCCGCAGAGGTCTGAAGGGGCCCGTACTGTTCCGTAAGGATCCATAGGGCTCCGTAGAGCTTCGTAGGTTCCCTAGAGGCCTGTAGAGTACCGCAGGAGCCAGTAGTGTTCTGTAGGGGCCCGTAGGGTTCCTTCCGTAGGGGCTGGCAGTGTTCCGTAGGGGCCTGTAGGGTTGTGTAAGTGCCCGCAGGAGTCTGTAGGAGTCTGTGGGATTCTGTAAGGTTCCGGAGGGTTCTGAAGGGTTCCGTAGGGGCCTGTAGAGTTCCGTAGTGGCTGGTAAAGTTCCATACGGCCCTGTACCGTTCCGTAACTGCCTGCAAGGGTCTTTAGGCTTCCGTAGGGGCTGGTAGGGTTCCATAAAGTTCCGTGGGTTCCTGCGGAGTTCTGCAAGGTCGCGCAAGGCCCTGTAGGGGCCCACAGTGTTTCTGTCAGGTTCCGTAGAGTTCCGTAGGGGCCATAGGTTTCCGTAGTGGCTGGTAGTATTCCATAGGGGTCTGTAGGGTTCCGTAGGCACCTGCAGTGTTCTGTAGGAGCCCATAGGGTTTTAGTGAGGTTCCGTTGTGTTGCTAAGGGTCTTGTAGAGTGCTGTCGGGTCCTGGAGTATTCTGTAGGGTTCCAGAGGGGCTCGTAGGGTTCCGTCAAAATCTGTAGTCTTCCCTAGGGGCCCGTAGAGTCCCGTAGACTTCCGTAGGGGCCTGTAGGGTTGTGTAAGTGCCCGCAGGGGTTGGTAGGAGCTTGTAGGGTGCTATAAGTTTCCAGAGGGTTGTGTAGGGTTCCGTAGGGGCCGGTGGTGTTCCCTAGGGGCCTGTAGAGTCTCGTACAGTTCCGTAGGGGCCTGTAGTGTTCCCTAGGGGCCTGTAGAGTCTCGTACAGTTCCGTAGGGTCCTGTAGGTTTCCATAAGCGCCCGCAGAGGTCTGAAGGGGCCCGTACTGTTCCGTAAGGATCCATAGGGCTCCGTAGAGCTTCGTAGGTTCCCTAGAGGCCTGTAGAGTACCGCAGGAGCCAGTAGTGTTCTGTAGGGGCCCGTAGGGTTCCTTCCGTAGGGGCTGGCAGTGTTCCGTAGGGGCCTGTAGGGTTGTGTAAGTGCCCGCAGGAGTCTGTAGGAGTCTGTGGGATTCTGTAAGGTTCCGGAGGGTTCTGCAGGGTTCCGTAGGGGCCCGTAGAGTTCCGTAGTGGCTGGTAAAGTTCCGTAGGGCCCTGTACCCTTCCGTAACTGCCTGCAAGGGTCTTTAGGCTTCCGTAGGGGCTGGTAGGGTTCCATAAAGTTCCGTGGGTTCCTGCAGAGTTCTGCAAGTGCCCGCAAGGGCCTGTAGGGGCCCACAGTGTTTCTGTCAGGTTCCGTAGAGTTCCGTAGGGGCCATAGGTTTCCGTAGTGGCTGGTAGTATTCTGTAGGGGTCTGTAGGGTTCCGTAGGCACCTGCAGTGTTCTGTAGGAGCCCATAGGGTTTTAGTGAGGTTCCGTTGTGTTGCTAAGGGTCTTGTAGAGTGCTGTCGGGTCCTGGAGTATTCTGTAGGGTTCCAGAGGGGCTCGTAGGGTTCCGTCAAAATCTGTAGGCTTCCCTAGGGGCCCGTAGAGTCCCGTAGATTTCCGTAGGGGCCTGTAGGGTTGTGTAAGTGCCCGCAGGGGTTGGTAGGAGCTTGTAGGGTTCCATAAGTTTCCAGAGGGTTGTGTAGGGTTCCGTAGGGGCCGGTGGTGTTCCCTAGGGGCCTGTAGAGTCTCGTACAGTTCCGTAGGGGCCTGTGGTGTTCCCTAGGGGCCTGTAGAGTCTCGTACAGTTCCGTAGGGTCCTGTAGGTTTCCATAAGCGCCCGCAGAGGTTTGAAGGGGCCCGTACTGTTCCGTAAGGATCCATAGGGCTCCGTAGAGCTTCGTAGGTTCCCTAGAGGCCTGTAGAGTACCACAGGAGCCAGTAGTGTTCTGTAGGGGCCCGTAGGGTTCCTTCCATAGGGGCTGGCAGTGTTCCGTAGGGGCCTGTAGGGTTGTGTAAGTGCCCGCAGGAGTCTGTAGGAGTCTGTGGGATTCTGTAAGGTTCCGGAGGGTTCTGCAGGGTTCCGTAGGGGCCCGTAGAGTTCCGTAGTGGCTGGTAAAGTTCCGTAGGGCCCTGTACCGTTCCGTAACTGCCTGCAAGGGTCTTTAGGCTTCCGTAGGGGCTGGTAGGGTTCCATAAAGTTCCGTGGGTTCCTGCAGAGTTCTGCAAGTGCCCGCAAGGGCCTGTAGGGGCCCACAGTGTTTCTGTCAGGTTCCGTAGAGTTCCGTAGGGGCCATAGGTTTCCGTAGTGGCTGGTAGTATTCCGTAGGGGTCTGTAGGGTTCCGTAGGCACCTGCAGTGTTCTGTAGGAGCCCATAGGGTTTTAGTGAGGTTCCGTTGTGTTGCTAAGGGTCTTGTAGAGTGCTGTCGGGTCCTGGAGTATTCTGTAGGGTTCCAGAGGGGCTCGTAGGGTTCCGTCAAAATCTGTAGGCTTCCCTAGGGGCCCGTAGAGTCCCGTAGATTTCCGTAGGGGCCTGTAGGGTTGTGTAAGTGCCCGCAGGGGTTGGTAGGAGCTTGTAGGGTTCCATAAGTTTCCAGAGGGTTGTGTAGGGTTCCGTAGGGGCCGGTGGTGTTCCCTAGGGGCCTGTAGAGTCTCGTACAGTTCCGTAGGGGCCTGTAGTGTTCTCTAGGGGCCTGTAGAGTCTCGTACAGTTCCGTAGGGTCCTGTAGGTTTCCATAAGCGCCCGCAGAGGTCTGAAGGGGCCCGTACTGTTCCGTAAGGATCCATAGGGCTCCGTAGAGCTTCGTAGGTTCCCTAGAGGCCTGTAGAGTACCGCAGGAGCCAGTAGTGTTCTGTAGGGGCCCGTAGGGTTCCTTCCGTAGGGGCTGGCAGTGTTCCGTAGGGGCCTGTAGGGTTGTGTAAGTGCCCGCAGGAGTCTGTAGGAGTCTGTGGGATTCTGTAAGGTTCCGGAGGGTTCTGCAGGGTTCCGTAGGGGCCCGTAGAGTTCCGTAGTGGCTGGTAAAGTTCCGTAGGGCCCTGTACCCTTCCGTAACTGCCTGCAAGGGTCTTTAGGCTTCCGTAGGGGCTGGTAGGGTTCCATAAAGTTCCGTGGGTTCCTGCAGAGTTCTGCAAGTGCCCGCAAGGGCCTGTAGGGGCCCACAGTGTTTCTGTCAGGTTCCGTAGAGTTCCGTAGGGGCCATAGGTTTCCGTAGTGGCTGGTAGTATTCTGTAGGGGTCTGTAGGGTTCCGTAGGCACCTGCAGTGTTCTGTAGGAGCCCATAGGGTTTTAGTGAGGTTCCGTTGTGTTGCTAAGGGTCTTGTAGAGTGCTGTCGGGTCCTGGAGTATTCTGTAGGGTTCCAGAGGGGCTCGTAGGGTTCCGTCAAAATCTGTAGGCTTCCCTAGGGGCCCGTAGAGTCCCGTAGATTTCCGTAGGGGCCTGTAGGGTTGTGTAAGTGCCCGCAGGGGTTGGTAGGAGCTTGTAGGGTTCCATAAGATTCCAGAGGGTTGTGTAGGGTTCCGTAGGGGCCGGTGGTGTTCCCTAGGGGCCTGTAGAGTCTCGTACAGTTCCGTAGGGGCCTGTGGTGTTCCCTAGGGGCCTGTAGAGTCTCGTACAGTTCCGTAGGGTCCTGTAGGTTTCCATAAGCGCCCGCAGAGGTTTGAAGGGGCCCGTACTGTTCCGTAAGGATCCATAGGGCTCCGTAGAGCTTCGTAGGTTCCCTAGAGGCCTGTAGAGTACCACAGGAGCCAGTAGTGTTCTGTAGGGGCCCGTAGGGTTCCTTCCATAGGGGCTGGCAGTGTTCCGTAGGGGCCTGTAGGGTTGTGTAAGTGCCCGCAGGAGTCTGTAGGAGTCTGTGGGATTCTGTAAGGTTCCGGAGGGTTCTGCAGGGTTCCGTAGGGGCCCGTAGAGTTCCGTAGTGGCTGGTAAAGTTCCGTAGGGCCCTGTACCGTTCCGTAACTGCCTGCAAGGGTCTTTAGGCTTCCGTAGGGGCTGGTAGGGTTCCATAAAGTTCCGTGGGTTCCTGCAGAGTTCTGCAAGTGCCCGCAAGGGCCTGTAGGGGCCCACAGTGTTTCTGTCAGGTTCTGTAGAGTTCCGTAGGGGCCATAGGTTTCCGTAGTGGCTGGTAGTATTCCATAGGGGTCTGTAGGGTTCCGTAGGCACCTGCAGTGTTCTGTAGGAGCCCATAGGGTTTTAGTGAGGTTCCGTTGTGTTGCTAAGGGTCTTGTAGAGTGCTGTCGGGTCCTGGAGTATTCTGTAGGGTTCCAGAGGGGCTCGTAGGGTTCCGTCAAAATCTGTAGGCTTCCCTAGGGGCCCGTAGAGTCCCGTAGATTTCCGTAGGGGCCTGTAGGGTTGTGTAAGTGCCCGCAGGGGTTGGTAGGAGCTTGTAGGGTTCCATAAGTTTCCAGAGGGTTGTGTAGGGTTCCGTAGGGGCCGGTGGTGTTCCCTAGGGGCCTGTAGAGTCTCGTACAGTTCCGTAGGGGCCTGTAGTGTTCTCTAGGGGCCTGTAGAGTCTCGTACAGTTCCGTAGGGTCCTGTAGGTTTCCATAAGCGCCCGCAGAGGTCTGAAGGGGCCCGTACTGTTCCGTAAGGATCCATAGGGCTCCGTAGAGCTTCGTAGGTTCCCTAGAGGCCTGTAGAGTACCGCAGGAGCCAGTAGTGTTCTGTAGGGGCCCGTAGGGTTCCTTCCGTAGGGGCTGGCAGTGTTCCGTAGGGGCCTGTAGGGTTGTGTAAGTGCCCGCAGGAGTCTGTAGGAGTCTGTGGGATTCTGTAAGGTTCCGGAGGGTTCTGCAGGGTTCCGTAGGGGCCCGTAGAGTTCCGTAGTGGCTGGTAAAGTTCCGTAGGGCCCTGTACCCTTCCGTAACTGCCTGCAAGGGTCTTTAGGCTTCCGTAGGGGCTGGTAGGGTTCCATAAAGTTCCGTGGGTTCCTGCAGAGTTCTGCAAGTGCCCGCAAGGGCCTGTAGGGGCCCACAGTGTTTCTGTCAGGTTCCGTAGAGTTCCGTAGGGGCCATAGGTTTCCGTAGTGGCTGGTAGTATTCTGTAGGGGTCTGTAGGGTTCCGTAGGCACCTGCAGTGTTCTGTAGGAGCCCATAGGGTTTTAGTGAGGTTCCGTTGTGTTGCTAAGGGTCTTGTAGAGTGCTGTCGGGTCCTGGAGTATTCTGTAGGGTTCCAGAGGGGCTCGTAGGGTTCCGTCAAAATCTGTAGGCTTCCCTAGGGGCCCGTAGAGTCCCGTAGATTTCCGTAGGGGCCTGTAGGGTTGTGTAAGTGCCCGCAGGGGTTGGTAGGAGCTTGTAGGGTTCCATAAGATTCCAGAGGGTTGTGTAGGGTTCCGTAGGGGCCGGTGGTGTTCCCTAGGGGCCTGTAGAGTCTTGTACAGTTCCGTAGGGGCCTGTGGTGTTCCCTAGGGGCCTGTAGAGTCTCGTACAGTTCCGTAGGGTCCTGTAGGTTTCCATAAGCGCCCGCAGAGGTCTGAAGGGGCCCGTACTGTTCCGTAAGGATCCATAGGGCTCCGTAGAGCTTCGTAGGTTCCCTAGAGGCCTGTAGAGTACCACAGGAGCCAGTAGTGTTCTGTAGGGGCCCGTAGGGTTCCTTCCATAGGGGCTGGCAGTGTTCCGTAGGGGCCTGTAGGGTTGTGTAAGTGCCCGCAGGAGTCTGTAGGAGTCTGTGGGATTCTGTAAGGTTCCGGAGGGTTCTGAAGGGTTCCGTAGGGGCCTGTAGAGTTCCGTAGTGGCTGGTAAAGTTCCATACGGCCCTGTACCGTTCCGTAACTGCCTGCAAGGGTCTTTAGGCTTCCGTAGGGGCTGGTAGGGTTCCATAAAGTTCCGTGGGTTCCTGCGGAGTTCTGCAAGGTCGCGCACGGCCCTGTAGGGGCCCACAGTGTTTCTGTCAGGTTCCGTAGAGTTCCGTAGGGGCCATAGGTTTCCGTAGTGGCTGGTAGTATTCCATAGGGGTCTGTAGGGTTCCGTAGGCACCTGCAGTGTTCTGTAGGAGCCCATAGGGTTTTAGTGAGGTTCCGTTGTGTTGCTAAGGGTCTTGTAGAGTGCTGTCGGGTCCTGGAGTATTCTGTAGGGTTCCAGAGGGGCTCGTAGGGTTCCGTCAAAATCTGTAGGCTTCCCTAGGGGCCCGTAGAGTCCCGTAGACTTCCGTAGGGGCCTGTAGGGTTGTGTAAGTGCCCGAAGGGGTTGGTAGGAGCTTGTAGGGTGCCATAAGTTTCCAGAGGGTTGTGTAGGGTTCCGTAGGGGCCGGTGGTGTTCCCTAGGGGCCTGTAGAGTCTCGTACAGTTCCGTAGGGGCCTGTAGTGTTCCCTAGGGGCCTGTAGAGTCTCGTACAGTTCCGTAGGGTCCTGTAGGTTTCCATAAGCGCCCGCAGAGGTCTGAAGGGGCCCGTACTGTTCCGTAAGGATCCATAGGGCTCCGTAGAGCTTCGTAGGTTCCCTAGAGGCCTGTAGAGTACCGCAGGAGCCAGTAGTGTTCTGTAGGGGCCCGTAGGGTTCCTTCCGTAGGGGCTGGCAGTGTTCCGTAGGGGCCTGTAGGGTTGTGTAAGTGCCCGCAGGAGTCTGTAGGAGTCTGTGGGATTCTGTAAGGTTCCGGAGGGTTCTGCAGGGTTCCGTAGGGGCCCGTAGAGTTCCGTAGTGGCTGGTAAAGTTCCGTAGGGCCCTGTACCCTTCCGTAACTGCCTGCAAGGGTCTTTAGGCTTCCGTAGGGGCTGGTAGGGTTCCATAAAGTTCCGTGGGTTCCTGCAGAGTTCTGCAAGTGCCCGCAAGGGCCTGTAGGGGCCCACAGTGTTTCTGTCAGGTTCCGTAGAGTTCCGTAGGGGCCATAGGTTTCCGTAGTGGCTGGTAGTATTCCATAGGGGTCTGTAGGGTTCCGTAGGCACCTGCAGTGTTCTGTAGGAGCCCATAGGGTTTTAGTGAGGTTCCGTTGTGTTGCTAAGGGTCTTGTAGAGTGCTGTCGGGTCCTGGAGTATTCTGTAGGGTTCCAGAGGGGCTCGTAGGGTTCCGTCAAAATCTGTAGGCTTCCCTAGGGGCCCGTAGAGTCCCGTAGACTTCCGTAGGGGCCTGTAGGGTTGTGTAAGTGCCCGAAGGGGTTGGTAGGAGCTTGTAGGGTGCCATAAGTTTCCAGAGGGTTGTGTAGGGTTCCGTAGGGGCCGGTGGTGTTCCCTAGGGGCCTGTAGAGTCTCGTACAGTTCCGTAGGGGCCTGTAGTGTTCCCTAGGGGCCTGTAGAGTCTCGTACAGTTCCGTAGGGTCCTGTAGGTTTCCATAAGCGCCCGCAGAGGTCTGAAGGGGCCCGTACTGTTCCGTAAGGATCCATAGGGCTCCGTAGAGCTTCGTAGGTTCCCTAGAGGCCTGTAGAGTACCGCAGGAGCCAGTAGTGTTCTGTAGGGGCCCGTAGGGTTCCTTCCGTAGGGGCTGGCAGTGTTCCGTAGGGGCCTGTAGGGTTGTGTAAGTGCCCGCAGGAGTCTGTAGGAGTCTGTGGGATTCTGTAAGGTTCCGGAGGGTTCTGCAGGGTTCCGTAGGGGCCCGTAGAGTTCCGTAGTGGCTGGTAAAGTTCCGTAGGGCCCTGTACCGTTCCGTAACTGCCTGCAAGGGTCTTTAGGCTTCCGTAGGGGCTGGTAGGGTTCCATAAAGTTCCGTGGGTTCCTGCAGAGTTCTGCAAGTGCCCGCAAGGGCCTGTAGGGGCCCACAGTGTTTCTGTCAGGTTCCGTAGAGTTCCGTAGGGGCCATAGGTTTCCGTAGTGGCTGGTAGTATTCCGTAGGGGTCTGTAGGGTTCCGTAGGCACCTGCAGTGTTCTGTAGGAGCCCATAGGGTTTTAGTGAGGTTCTGTTGTGTTGCTAAGGGTCTTGTAGAGTGCTGTCGGGTCCTGGATTATTCTGTAGGATTCCAGAGGGGCTCGTAGGGTTCCGTCAAAATCTGTAGGCTTCCCTAGGGGCCCATAGAGTCCCGTAGATTTCCGTAGGGGCCTGTAGGGTTGAGTAAGTGCCCGCAGGGGTTGGTAGGAGCTTGTAGGGTTCCATAAGTTTCCAGAGGGTTGTGTAGGGTTCCGTAGGGGCCGGTGGTGTTCCCTAGGGGCCTGTAGAGTCTCGTACAGTTCCGTAGGGGCCTGTGGTGTTCCCTAGGGGCCTGTAGAGTCTCGTACAGTTCCGCAGGGGCCTGTGGTGTTCCCTAGGGGCCTGTAGAGTCTCGTACAGTTCCGTAGGCTCCTGTAGGTTTCCATAAGCGCCCGCAGAGGTTTGAAGGGGCCCGTACTGTTCCGTAAGGATCCATAGGGTTCCGTAGAGCTTCGTAGGTTCCCTAGAGGCCTGTAGAGTACCACAGGAGCCAGTAGTGTTCTGTAGGGGCCCGTAGGGTTCCTTCCATAGGGGCTGGCAGTGTTCCGTAGGGGCCTGTAGGGTTGTGTAAGTGCCCGCAGGAGTCTGTAGGAGTCTGTGGGATTCTGTAAGGTTCCGGAGTGTTCTGCGGGGTTCCGTAGGGGCCTGTAGAGTTCCGTAGTGGCTGGTAAAGTTCCGTAGGGCCCTGTACCCTTCCGTAACTGCCTGCAAGGGTCTTTAGGCTTCCGTAGGGGCTGGTAGGGTTCCATAAAGTTCCGTGGGTTCCTGCGGAGTTCTGCAAGGTCGCGCAAGGGCCTGTAGGGGCCCACAGTGTTTCTGTCAGGTTCCGTAGAGTTCCGTAGGGGCCATAGGTTTCCGTAGTGGCTGGTAGTATTCCGTAGGGGTCTGTAGGGTTCCGTAGGCACCTGCAGTGTTCTGTAGGAGCCCATAGGGTTTTAGTGAGGTTCCGTTGTGTTGCTAAGGGTCTTGTAGAGTGCTGTCGGGTCCTGGAGTATTCTGTAGGGTTCCAGAGGGGCTCGTAGGGTTCCGTCAAAATCTGTAGGCTTCCCTAGGGGCCCGTAGAGTCCCGTAGATTTCCGTAGGGGCCTGTAGGGTTGTGTAAGTGCCCGCAGGGGTTGGTAGGAGCTTGTAGGGTTCCATAAGTTTCCAGAGGGTTGTGTAGGGTTCCGTAGGGGCCGGTGGTGTTCCCTAGGGGCCTGTAGAGTCTCGTACAGTTCCGTAGGGGCCTGTGGTGTTCCCTAGGGGCCTGTAGAGTCTCGTACAGTTCCGTAGGGTCCTGTAGGTTTCCATAAGCGCCCGCAGAGGTTTGAAGGGGCCCGTACTGTTCCGTAAGGATCCATAGGGCTCCGTAGAGCTTCGTAGGTTCCCTAGAGGCCTGTAGAGTACCGCAGGAGCCAGTAGTGTTCTGTAGGGGCCCGTAGGGTTCCTTCCGTAGGGGCTGGCAGTGTTCCGTAGGGGCCTGTAGGGTTGTGTAAGTGCCCGCAGGAGTCTGTAGGAGTCTGTGGGATTCTGTAAGGTTCCGGAGGGTTCTGCAGGGTTCCGTAGGGGCCCGTAGAGTTCCGTAGTGGCTGGTAAAGTTCCGTAGGGCCCTGTACCGTTCCGTAACTGCCTGCAAGGGTCTTTAGGCTTCCGTAGGGGCTGGTAGGGTTCCATAAAGTTCCGTGGGTTCCTGCAGAGTTCTGCAAGTGCCCGCAAGGGCCTGTAGGGGCCCACAGTGTTTCTGTCAGGTTCTGTAGATTTCCGTAGGGGCCATAGGTTTCCGTAGTGGCTGGTAGTATTCCATAGGGGTCTGTAGGGTTCCGTAGGCACCTGCAGTGTTCTGTAGGAGCCCATAGGGTTTTAGTGAGGTTCCGTTGTGTTGCTAAGGGTCTTGTAGAGTGCTGTCGGGTCCTGGAGTATTCTGTAGGGTTCCAGAGGGGCTCGTAGGGTTCCGTCAAAATCTGTAGGCTTCCCTAGGGGCCCGTAGAGTCCCGTAGATTTCCGTAGGGGCCTGTAGGGTTGTGTAAGTGCCCGCAGGGGTTGGTAGGAGCTTGTAGGGTTCCATAAGTTTCCAGAGGGTTGTGTAGGGTTCCGTAGGGGCCGGTGGTGTTCCCTAGGGGCCTGTAGAGTCTCGTACAGTTCCGTAGGGGCCTGTAGTGTTCCCTAGGGGCCTGTAGAGTCTCGTACAGTTCCGTAGGGTCCTGTAGGTTTCCATAAGCGCCCGCAGAGGTCTGAAGGGGCCCGTACTGTTCCGTAAGGATCCATAGGGCTCCGTAGAGCTTCGTAGGTTCCCTAGAGGCCTGTAGAGTACCGCAGGAGCCAGTAGTGTTCTGTAGGGGCCCGTAGGGTTCCTTCCGTAGGGGCTGGCATTGTTCCGTAGGGGCCTGTAGGGTTGTGTAAGTGCCCGCAGGAGTCTGTAGGAGTCTGTGGGATTCTGTAAGGTTCCGGAGGGTTCTGAAGGGTTCCGTAGGGGCCTGTAGAGTTCCGTAGTGGCTGGTAAAGTTCCATACGGCCCTGTACCGTTCCGTAACTGCCTGCAAGGGTCTTTAGGCTTCCGTAGGGGCTGGTAGGGTTCCATAAAGTTCCGTGGGTTCCTGCGGAGTTCTGCAAGGTCGCGCAAGGCCCTGTAGGCCCACAGTGTTTCTGTCAGGTTCCGTAGAGTTCCGTAGGGGCCATAGGTTTCCGTAGTGGCTGGTAGTATTCCATAGGGGTCTGTAGGGTTCCGTAGGCACCTGCAGTGTTCTGTAGGAGCCCATAGGGTTTTAGTGAGGTTCCGTTGTGTTGCTAAGGGTCTTGTAGAGTGCTGTC
>NW_027414463.1:0-1000 GCF_964106895.1 Numenius arquata
CGTCTATGGGGTCTATAGGGCGCATTTATAGGGTCTATAGGGCCTATGGGCTGCATCTATAGGGTCTGTGGGGTGCATCTACAGGGTCTGTGGGGAGCATCTATAGGGTCTATGGGGTCTATAGGGTCTGTGGTGGGTCTATAGGGCACATTTATAGGGTCTATAGGGCCTATGGGCTGCATCTATAGGGTCTGTGGGGTCTGTGGGGTGCATCTACAGGGTCTATGGGGTCTATAGGGCCTATGGGCTGCGTCTATAGGGTCTGTGGGGTCTATGGGGAGCATCTATGGGGTCTATAGGGCGGGGGGTGCTGATGGGGGTGGCACCGGCCTGCTCCTCCCCCCCCCCCCTTGCCCTGTCCCCCACCTTGTCCCCGCGTGTGTCCCCCCCCTCCCCTGGCGTGTGTCCCCCCCCCTCCCCCCCCTCCCCGCTGGCTGTCCCCTCCCCCCCCCCCCCCCCCCGGCTAACCCCCTGCCTTGTCCCTGCGTCCCTGTCCCCCCCCGCCATGTCCCCTCCTGCCACCCCTGGCATGTCCCCCCTTGCTGCCCCCGGTGTGTCCCCCCCGCCACCACCCCGGGGGTGTCCCCCATGCCACCCGGGGGTGTCTTTGTGCCACCCCCCATGTCCCCGTGCCACCTGGGGGTGTCCCCGATGCCACCCCCCATGTCCCTGTGCCACCCCCATGTCCCCGATGCCACCATGGGGTGTCCCCGATGCCACCCTGGGGTGTCTTTGTGCCACCCCCCGTGTCCCAAATGCCACCCCCCATGTCCCTGTGCCACCCCCCGTGTCCCCGATGCCACCCGGGGGTGTCCCTGATGCCACCCCCCGTGTCCCTGTGCCACCCCGGGGTCTCTTTGTGCCACCCCCCATGTCCCAAATACCACCATGGGGTGTCCCCGGTGCCACCCCACGATGTCCCTGATGCCACCTCAGTGTCTCGCTCTCACCCCGGGGGGGACCGGGGGGGGTCTCCTCCCGCCGCCGCAGCTTGTCCCCC